>NC_045437.1:7934783-7958785 GCF_002776525.5 Piliocolobus tephrosceles
TCCTTCCTTCCTTCCTTCCTTCCTTCCTTCCTTCCTTCCTTCCTTCCTTTCTTCCTTCCTTCCTTCTTTGCTTCCTTCCTTCCTTCCTTCTCTAACTTTTTTAGAGCTGTTGGCAAGGGCAAGTAGAAGGGTGCTATTCATTGGGATACGCATGGGATAATTCAATGTTTGTTTTGGTTAATATAGTCAATTGAACTCCCCAACTTCTGTATCACTGAACATTAAAATTGTCTCTATTGGATCAGATTAACTTTCAATCACTTAGCGTGCGTGTGTGTGTGTGTGTGTGTGTGTGTGTGTGTGTGTGTGTTTCAAGATTATTTAGGTGAGAAGTATAATTTACACGCATCCCAAAAAATCCCTGAGGATACTTCTCCGACTAGGTAATCTTTGAAGATGAAACATGGGATGGTGATCCTTTCTGTACAACTCAATTATTAAAAAGGTATTCATCCCAATGTCTCACCTGTGGGTCGAGAAAAGACTCTGGCAGAAATGTACAATGACGAACCTGCTATTTGTGGACTGGTAATTGCTAGGTTCAAGTGTACACAGTGACCCACACATCATCCTTGCAGGGAGTTGCTCTGATACTTAAGGGTTGTCATTATTGCATTTTTTTCACCTCAGTATTTCAGAATCAATCCAAGATTCATCTAAATGCAAAATAGGTGATAATGTTGCAAATGGGCAGAACACTGAAAGGAAATAAAATACAATGACCTTAAGAAAGAATGGATCGTGAGATAAGCTTTTGATGAATTATAGAGCAGTCTTGGCAGTAATGCCATGATCAATGAATTAATCATTTGTTGCTGCATGGTTACATTGTTTTTAATCTGATAATGGAGGAGATACATTTTCAGTATAATTTATCCTATGTTGAGCATAGATGGGACCTTCAAAAAGTGCTTCTAGGTGAAGAAAAATCACCTCTGAATTGGAAACAAATAGAATCTACACCTGTGGAAAGAGAAACTTCAAGTATAAGAAACTTCTCTGAGTGGTAATTTCACTTCTGCTGATGAAATCAGGGTGCTTTATAATTCAATCAAGAACAGAAGGTTTTCAAAAAATGGCTGCAACATTCTTGTATTAGTTTCCCACTTATGTGCAACCAATTACTAGCAACTTATCGTGGCTTACCCAAATATTCTGTTTAGGGTCTCTCCAGGACGTAACCCTGACGTCTGCTGGCTGCATACTCACCTGGAGGCTTGATTAGGGAGGGGTCCCGGTCAGTCTCACTCAGGTTGACAGAACTCATCCCCTTGGACAGTGTAACTGAGAATCCTGGCTTTCCCAGGTTGATGGCTGGAGACCGCCTTCAGGTCCTAGAAGACACTCCAGTTCTCTGCCACATGTGCCATCATGACACAGCAGTGTGCTTCTTCCAGATTGGGAACAAAGCTCTTATTTACCCGTAAAAGTTCCCAGTTCTCTTTTAAGGACTTTCATCCAGTTTTAAGTAAGATCCAGTCAAGATAATGTCCCTTGTACTTGCCAAAAAAAAAAAATAATAAAATATATATATATATATATATATATATGTATATAGCTTATCTGCAGTCTTAGTTGCCTGAAAATCATATCACTTTTGCTTACTTAATGAAAAAAAAGTGAAATATGTGTTCATTTTGCTAAATAACATAACCCAATCAAAGGAGACTGATCCCATCTCGTTTTTCATATCCAGGTGCTTAGAAACAAGTCACAGATTCTGCCCCTCTCCAGAAGCAGAGATGATCCAAGGCTTTAAATCCTTGAGGGACACTTTAGAGTGTGTCTACCACAACTTTTATTAGTTTCTCATATTTGCTGTAATTTTTATATGACAATTTGAAGAGATCCTGGAAAAGGGAAATTAAAGATGAGAGATTAATTCAGTCCACTGCAGAAAAGTGGGAATTTGATTGTAGGAGCACTGTACTTATAACCTGGACAGCTAGATAGTCCTAGATTAGTGGAACTATCCCTCAAGACAGTAGCTTCCCTCCATGCTTTCTCTTTCTGTTCACCAAACACCTTTGTACTTTACATTTTGGTCTCCCAAGTGAAATTGCCGCCACAAAAGGGTGTTCTAGAAAAAACATACCACCAGTTTTAACCCTATTTAAATGACTAGATTCTCATTCTGTATGAGTAGACATGGGACTTAGCAAAAAATAAAAATAAAAATAAAAATAAATTGTCATTCCTGTTTCTCTTCATCCTAAAAATTTTTTAGCAGACATTTCTTCATTGATTTACTGCTTGCCTGGAGCTTGTTTCTGTCCCTGTAATGTTGCTCACTGTCTGCAAGGAGATTGAGATCTGTTTTAGTTCCGATGATTCATCTACCCTGAGGCCAGGTCAGGGGTATCTTCTCCTAGGATGAATCTTCCTCCTTGCTGCCCTTGTGGGCTTATGCCCACTATGTTTCTCTGCAGCCAGGAACCCCTGGGAAGCATACTGTTAGCTGCCATACTCACATTGGAGCTCAGCCTTGGGCCTCTTTTGCTGACAACTCCACTCTTCCAAGGAGGCCAAAATCTGGTGGGGTCTGAGGACTCACCCTGAGCTGCTGGAATCACAGGAAGGACCCTGCAGCCTTTGCTATGTGATCTGGTCCAGGGACCCTTTGGAGACTCCAAAAAGATAGCCATCCTTCGTTGTCAACTGAGGAGAGCTAACTTTCATTCCATCGAGACATACACAAAATCTGTTCACTGGACAGCTCTGCCTAATGCAACCAGGGGATTTACTTCTTCAACGTCTCTCTGTCTGAAGTGCCACCCTTGTGCATGAGGATGATCATGGTTTCCCTGATAACACTGCTTCAGAATGCAGATTCTTCTGTTATAGCAATGGTCCCTCAAAAGAGGCTTTTAGTGATGAAAACAACTTCCAACACAGAGCTATTTCTAGGCTGTGATTAAACGCGGGCATTTGATATAGAGCCAAACACCTGAGGAAGATGAAGTGTCTGGGTCTGGCTTTAGAACTACATGGTGTTAAGACTCAAGGGGAGTGTGTTTCTCTGTCTGGTGTCGGCTTCCCTTTTGGGAAGAAGAGCAGCAAGGTCAGTCTCCCTCCACTCTAGAGAAACCACCATGAGGGTCATGGCACTCTTGAATTGTGAGCTATGGAGATGGGGTGACTCTTCCACGTTGCTACTGTGCATCATGGTCCCCCTTGAAATTCACAAGCATGCCAGGTCCTGAAATCCTACGATGCAGGAGGGGACCCTTTTCCCTTTTGAAACACAAATTCCAAGTGACCAGTCCTCAAAGTAGGTTACGCTTGGGTATAGTTTTAATTTAATCTCATAGCTCTTAGCTATGAGAATTGACATGCCACATATCTCAAATAATCATCTGAATTCAGGTTTTGTCAAGAATGAAGGATGAAGAAGAAAAATCACCAGAGGATCTTTTGGCTTAAGCTTTTGGCTTAGCTTAGGGAAAAAATAATTGACTTGTAGGTGATTACATACATGACTTTCACTACCAAGACTATTTTTTGTGTGGCTAAAGATTATTTAATTCTCTTTTTTCTTTTCTTTCTTTTTTCTTTCTTGAGACAGAATGTCACTCTGTTGCCCAGGCTGCAGTGCAGTGGCAGGATCTAGTCTCACTGCAACCTCTGCCTCCCAGATTCAACCAATTCTCCTGACTCAGCCTCTTGAGTAGCCGGGGTATGTATGTAATCACCCACAAGTCAATTATTTTTTCCCTAAGCTAAATGGGAATGGCTAACTTTTAACTTGTGGTCATGTTTTCTACCCTATCTTTTATGATACTTCCCCTGTTTGAAGTTAGTTATATATATATTTTCTAAAAAACTAGTATATAATGACTTTGGAGCCTGGTACTGAAAGCATTTTTTGGTATAGAAGTTTCTGAGATTGTTTTCCTCTGACAGAGTCATCCATAATCAACCAAGCGATGTGCCACATTCAAGGAGGCCCAAGTGTCAACCCAGGATAGACAGAAGAATTTATTACATGGAATACAGAGTGAAGCTTAAGCCAAAAGATCCTCTGGTGATTTTTCTTCTTCATCCTCCATTCTTGACAATTAATTAATCAATGAATGAATATGGATTGAACTGTCATTATTAAATATCTTTTATATTCTTTACTTGTGTTGAAGGTTTCATATGCAACAGAAGATATATTGATGGGATATATATATATTGATGATTGCAAAATAGTCTCAGAGATAGTGCAATAATGACCACTTCTGCAAATGATTTTTCTTTGATGTACTAGAAACTGTTAACTGTTCTAGATGCTTAGCAGAAATTATCTGAAATTCTCACTGGGGAAACTGAAATGTGGGTAAAGCTAGCCTACTTTAAAAATTAGAAAAGCAAGGCTCAGAGTAAACTTACCCAAATCTCCACATAAATAACGAATGAACAAGAAAGCATTACTATTATGATTATTATAATATTAAATATGAACAGTTAATTGACAAGAGCGTCTTATGTGGGTTGGATTAGCTCAGAATGAGAAGAGTACTTGGTGAGCTGCAGTCACAATGGAGGCATAGGATTGAATTAAATGGTTCATTTTTTTTTCTGGCTATGATTGATTATTTTACTCCTCAGAATTGAAAATTAGGCTGGCCACGGTGGCTCACGCCTGTAATCCCAGCACTTTGGGAGGCCAAAGCAGATGGATTGCCTGAGGTCAGGAGTTCAAGACCAACCTGGCAAACATGGTGAAACCCTGTCTTTACTAAAAATACAAAAATTAGCCAGGCGTGGTGGTGGGCACAAGTAACCCTGGCTACTTGAGAGGCTGAGTCAGGAGAATTGGTTGAATCTGGGAGGCAGAGGTTGCAGTGAGCTAAGATCCTGCCACTGCACTGCAGCCTGGGCAACAGAGTGACATTCTATCTCAAAAAAGAAAAAAGAAAGAAAAGAAAAAAGAGAATTAAATAATCTTTAGCCACACAAAAAATAGTCTTGGTAGTGAAAGTCATGTATGTAATTACCTACAAGTCAATTATTTTTTCCCTAAGCTAAATGGGAATGGCTAACTTTTAACTTGTGGTCATGTTTTCTATCCTATCTTTTATGATACTTCCCCTGTTTGAAGTTAATTATATATATATTTTCTAAAAAACTAGTATATAATGAAGAACAGAACCCATTGTAGGTCATTTTCTAAGAGAATAAAGAGTAAACGAGGCAGCTATCCTTTCTAAGCTTCAATATTCTCATCTGTAGAAAGGAGAAAATAATACTCTATTATTATTTGTAAAGCATTATTTATTAATTTTTATTATTTTCTATTATTATTACCATGTAATATAATAACTTCCATGATTTTTGTGAACATTGATAAAATAATATTTGTAAAATGCCCAGTACCATTGAGGCACATAGAGAGATAGTACCTATTACTGTTGGATAGGAAAATTAGCTTTTGGCTAATTGCCATCAAAATCAGCCTTCAAATCAAAAGCCCTTGGATAGTTTCTTAATTCATTTTCCTGGAGAGATGTACCCCTAAAATAATTCCAGAAATTTCTAAAAGAACCAGCTATATTATCCAGTAAGCCTTTCATCTAGTCCAAATTTCAGCATATTCAAAGTTATTTGGGGATTTCCAGGTTTATAAACTATTGCTGGTATGGAAAAGTTTTGCTTTTGTTGGTGCTTTTTATAATCAACAAATTTAACGTTATTCACCCTTAGAAGTTCTTGACAAATAATATCCTAAACACACAGTTAAAACATAAGAAAGAACTAAAGCTTTTCATGAGCTCTAAAGGCCTAACCAAAACTTAAACTTCCTTTATATTCTGACTCCCACAACTTCTTTTCAGACTGTAAATAATTATCACCTCATTGAGGAAGAAAATAGAATAAAATCTTTGCATTCTAGCATCTCTTCCTACTTATACCTTAAGAATGAAATGTTGGATCCTGGTTATGACTTTAGGACAGAAATCTTTGGTACTGACCTAGACTGATATGGTTCTCAATCAAATGCAATCTGTTTCCTGTACTACATCAAATTCATGCTGCCTACCTGTTCACTTTGGATTTAGAGAGCAAATTGAGAAAGTAAACAGTGTGTGGAATGTTTAAGACATAAATCATTCTAAAGGATGAATCACAAAGATGCAAAATGGTACAATCAACTTAGAAGACAATTTTCCAGTTTCTTATAAAACTAGATGTGGTCATACTATATGATATAGAAATTATGCTTCTACATCTTTATGACAGATTTGAAAATTTATATCCACACAGAAATGAACAAATGAATATTAACAGCAGCTTTATTCATAATTGCCCCCAAATTGGAAGTAATCAAGGTATTCTTCATTAGGTGAATAAAATGCGGTAGAACCAAACGATGGAACATTTTCCAGTGGTAAGATAATGAGCTGTCTATCTATGCAATGATGTGGATGTACTTTAAACACATATTACAAGTGAAAAACTGGCTGATTTGAAAAGGCTACTTACTAAATAATTCCATATATATGACATTCTAGAAAGGCAAAACTATAGATATGGTAAATAGATTAGTGGTTACCAGGAGTTTGAGGCTGAGCCAGAGTTGATGAGGTAAAGCCCACTGGATTTTTAATGCAGTGAAAGTTTACATATACAGCAGTGAGTTAATAATGCTATGTTTGTATCATACATAGTACTTGATAGCACAAAGAGCAACCTTAATCTATGCAAGTTTTTAAAAAAATCATTTGAGAGGTCAGGGGATCCCAGGACGAAATGTAGATTGTCGCAAAAGAATCTCTGTACACATGTATGGAACAACCTCACTGATTGGCATGGTGGGAAAAGTGTTGACCTAACCCACATTGGGAATTAGTGGAATCTATAAGATTAAAGGCAGTGGAAACTGCACATAAGCACTGTACTCTACTTGATAAGGCTGATATGCACAGGTTAACAATTGTGAAATCACTGTACATACATACTGGAATGGAACAATTACAAAAATGGCTGCCAGATGGTAGGAACCGGTTTTCTAACGTTGAATTGGAAGTTTATAGAAAAGCAAAGAGAGAAAGCATGAATGATCCATGTGGCAATGAATTAGAGTTGGAGACATCAATATGAGCTCATGTTTAGCTATGTGTGTGTGCACATAGATGCATACATAGAAGGATATTTATAGATATACGAATATGCACAGTTTCGAATACATATATATTTCCCTGTTCTATCAACTGAGAGGGTCTAGAAGCAATGACACTCCAGTAGCAAAAACCACACTTATCACCCAGATTTTGTTTTCTAATTCTATCATGAGATAAAAAGATGCAGCATAGTTGAAAATTTTGCTGGTTCTAGGAATGGTGCAGGGAACAGGCTAGATGATCCTGGAGCTTCATATAGTGCCATGAAGTGAAGAAATGTTTTTAAAAGTCCACAGTCATGAGGGTATGTCAAGGAGACACATGAGACAACTGAAAGAGCTCCAAATAGCTAAAGCTGGAGCAATTAAAGCAACAAAACTAATGAGGAAGTATTAAAACCCAAAATATAAGTTAAGTATCCATGATTCCATACTGATATAAATTAATGATTGTATAAGAAAGCAGAATTGGAGAATATAAAAACCTTTTTGGACAAAAATTCCACATAATTTATGTAGACATTTCAGCCTCAGGGAGATAGAACATAACTCCACACTTCTTATGTGTGGGATGTGCACAGGGCATTCTTTCCAAAGGGTACTGTACAGAAAGGAAGGGACAGTAATTTTACAGTAGAGGAACCTAACACACACTATCTCAGGAAGATGATCAAGATGAACAACAGTGGTGAGTTGATTTGGTTTGGCCATGTCCCCACTCAAATCTTATCTTGAATTCCCATGTGTGGTGGGAGAGACCTGCTGGGAGGTAATTGAATCATGGGGACAGGTCTTTTCCATGCTGTCCTCATGATAGTGAGTAAGTCTTACAGGATCTGATAGTTATTTCAAGGGCGAGTTCTCCTCTACAGGCTCTCTTTGCCTGCTGCCATCCATGTAAGATGTGACTTGCTTTACTTTGCCTTCCACCATGATTGTGAGACTTCCCCACCCACATAGAACTGCAAGTCCAAATAAACCTCTTTCTTTTGTAAATTACCCAGTCTCAGATATGTCTTTATCAGCGGCATGAAAATGGACTAATACATAAGTCATGGTCAGAGTATGTACCCTTGATGTGATGTGATGGAAATGGCTGAGCCACTGCCATTTTCAGGCACAGCAAAGAGGAGCCTAAAGAGAAATAGTGACTATAAAGGCATGTGGTGTTCTGAATGGGATCATGGGTCAGAAAAAGAATAGTAGGTAAAAACCAAGGAAATCCAAATAACATATATACTTAGTTAATAAAAATGTATCAATATTAGTTAAGTAATTTTGACAATTGTACTTTACCAATATAAGATGTTAATAATAGGAGAGATTGGGTGCATATGGAAACTCTGTGTACTATCCTCACATATTTTCTGTAAATTCAAATATATTTTTTAAAAAGTTCACTAACATTTTGCAAACTTGTAAAAGGCATTGCTTTTTTAAAAAATAAAATTATAGGCCAGGCATGGTGGCTCATGCCTATAATCCCAGCACTTTGGGAGGCCGAGGTGGGCAGATCACAAGGTCAGGAGATTAAGACCATCCTGGCTAACATGGTGAAACCCCGTCTCTACTAAAAATACAAAAATTAGCTGGGCATGGGGGCGGGCATCTGTAGTCCCAGCTACTCGGGAGGCTGAGGCAGGAGAATGGCATGAACCTGAGAGGCTGAGCTTACACTGAGCCAAGATCACGCCACTGCACTCCAGCCTGGGCAACAAAGTGAGACTCCGTCTCAAAATAAAATAAAATAAAATAAATAAAATTATAATTATTCCTTGCCCAAAATCATTTGGATTTTTTATATTAGATTTGTGTTTTGTGACCTTGCTATATTTACTTATTAGTTCCAGGGATTGTTAAATATTTTTAGCTTCTTTGATATAGATTCTTTGAGATTTCCCCAGTAGATAATCATGTCATCTTTGAATAAAAACAGCCGTATTTCTTCCTTTGCAATCTATACACCTTTTATTTCTTTTTTGTGTCTCATTGCACTAGCAAGACTTCTCTTACTGGATAGCAGTAGTGATAGAGCACTTTGCTTTGTTTCTATTCTCAGGGAAAATGTCCAGTTTTTTACTATCAAGTATTACGTTACTTGATTTTTTTGTAGGTTTTTAAAAATTTTTACTTATGCACTTACTTATTTATTTTTTAAATCAAGTTGTGAAAACTCCCCTGTTATGAAGTCAGCTGACAGTTTTATCACATGTGGGTGCTGTATTTGTTACCTGCTTTCCCTGCATCAATTGATAAAGTCATTGTAAAACGTTCGTTACCCTACTTATGGATGGATTAGATTGACTAATTTCTGAATGTTAAATTAGACTTGCATAACTGAAAAAAAAACTCCCTTGGTTATGATGTATAGTACTTTATATATATTGTTGGATACAATGTGATAATATTTTTTGACAATTATTATGTCTGCATTCACGAGAGATATTGGTCTGTAGTTTTCCTTTTCATTTTACAAGACATTTTTCTTTTAATGTCTTTATCTTATTTTGTTAGAGTAATGCTGGACTTTGTGAATTAGGAAACATTTCTTCTGTTTTTATTTTTGGGTAGAAATTGTGCAAAATGTGTATTATTTCACCTAGTCCAAAGGCAGAAGCAGCCATCTGAGGTACTTGAAACTTTTAATGAGATTCATTATATATTTTTAGTTATAGCAGATTCTTTCATAATAGACAAGCATTAGCCTCAGGTCTCATGGTTTTCTGAAAGGTTTTAAGATTGTTAAAATTAGAAAACCAGTGTCATTTCCCTATAGGTTTTAGAAATATGTTTGTCACAGGGAAAAATTACTCAGGTTAATCTAATCTACATTCTGTAGTTTGGCACAGAAAGAATAAAGACAGGACCTCTGCCCAGCGAAATCACAATAGAGTGAATTTTCCTCCTGATTTTCCCAGTGGAGTCTCATCCTGCCTATTGTCTAACCAGCTTTTCCAGTTTTGCATTTTTCCTAGATCTTTTATTTTTTAAGTAGCATGATTAATCACTTTATGAAAACAAGCTATGATGCTTGAGTCAGCCTCCCATGCCCTGTATCCAGCTGTTCTCTAGTTTTTACCTGCCCGTGTAAACAGACCTATATTTCTACAGTGATACTAAACATTTTCTAAATAAACAATTCCTCTAAGTTTTGCTTGTTTTTTTTTTTGTTAAAAATCAATTGGAAATATTTAATCAAATATTAAATGAAAAGTAAATAAAAAGATAAGCTTTTAAACCTTTGAATGAGTTCCACTACTCGCACACAGAAAGCATTTATCCCTACAAAAACATGGAAAAAACAAAGATATACAATAGGCATTCGAGTGTACATAGTTCAGTGTTTAAATTAATAATTGCACTTTGGAATACCTCTTCTCATGAGAAGAATATTTTGGTGGAGTTTACATTTTTAATTTGATATACTCAGTGCCACAACAGAGCAATACTGAGATACCTGTGAATTTTTAGCATCTAAACTCGGCAAAATTTTTAGAAGCATCATAAAGATAAAGAAAAGTACTCTGGATAGCTGAATGGTGCCAGTACATAAGAAATATTTACACATTTTATTTCAGAACTAATACATAAAATATTTTAGAACTGAGACTCTCTATTTAGCAGATTCTGCTCTCAGGTTAGCAGGTACTACAGCACTTAAAGAAATGATATTTTCCCTATTAAAAGTATTATGATATATAGAAAAGGGTCAATTACATTGTCAATAATTTCAAATACATTGACTATAACCTGCAATTTAGAAAATTAAAACTAATATGACCATATTTGCTTTATCTCTCTCTTTCTCTATCTCTGTTTCTCACCCTCTCCCTCATGTATCATAAAGAACTGTTGATGTCAACCAAAAATGTTATTTGTTTGAAAGTAAGTTTCCGTTTTGGTAGAGGTATTAGCAGACCAGTCCCAGTATCTGGTCTGGGAGGGTGGGTTAGGTACTGCTGTTGGGGCTGGGAAGAGAAACTATAGCTCTCCTCTTGGGTGTACCATTGTTTTGAGTCTGAAAATAGACAATACAGACTAAGAGAGAAGAAGATTATTTACCCCAAGATGGAGGGTGTGATCAGATATTACATCCCTTCATGTGAGGTAAGCAGACCTTGTAGAAACAAGTAACTTTATGATTTCATCAGCTACGCAATCAGAAACAATATTGGTTAACTGAAGGGAGGTTCACACCCACTTCCTGTTTCTACGTATTGTCACACAAATACATTCCTTTACCACCCTCTTCTCATCCTTACTTCCTTGAGAAGACAGAAGATGGGGGTCACACTTCTTTCAGGAGCACTACGATTTAGCAAGAGGATGAAACATGGTAATTAAAAATTTAGTAATACAGGCCTGGCACAGTGGCTCATGCCTGTATCCAGCATTTTGGGAGGCCAAGGTGAGAGGATCAATTGAATCCAGGAATTCCAGACCAGTCTGGCCAACATGGTGAAACCTTGTCACTACTAAAAATACAAAAAATCAGCCTGATGTGGTGGCGCACACCTGCAGTCCCAGCTACTCAGGAGGCTGTGGCAGGAGAATCACTTGAACTCAGGAGGCGGAGGCTGCAGTGAGCCGGGATTGCTCCACTGCACTCCAGTCTGGGCAACAAAGCAAGACTGTCACAAAAAAAAAGAAAAAAGAAACAAAGAGAGACATTTACTCAAATAGAGGTGGCATTTAATAATTGTATTATACTACGAACTCCTTGAATATCTTCATTGCCTTCTGTCTACTCTCTAGAGTAAGTGGAGGTTGGGTGATGTCAGCAATAGTAATGTTGTTTAAAATAAGCAAAATTGATAGTAATTACTAGAATAAAGCCTATTCCATCTCCTTATCTCACTAGATTAGGTATTTACTTCAAAAGATATTTACTCCAAAGTATTTACTCCAAAAGGTAAATAGTATGAATATCCACCCACATTCTAATGCCAGACAATTCAGAATCACCCTTTACACACCCTTATTCTTGTTCTCTGCTGATTTTATTTTCTGTCTACATCCTGGATGTGCTAACTTCTCTCCAGCACCTCCAGCATCACACTGGTCCAAGCCACCATCAGCTCTCACCTAGACTAATGCAGTTCTTCTTGTCTCCATGAGTCTCTTCTCCAGTGGCTGTATTGCCAATAACAATCAAAATAGCATTTAAAAGCAAAACAACAACAGCAAACAAATGGTAAGGAAACAATCAACCTAATCATTCCCTCTCTTAATTATTTTGAAGTGGCTTATTCAGAAAATAAAATCCAAATCAGTTGTATGATCTAACTGTCCTATTAGTGGCATGTATCTACTGCTTCAGGCTTAGTGTCCACCACTCAGTCAGTTGCTCAGTATACCCTGGGTTCCCCCTTTCTTCTATTTTCTGAAACTCCAACATCACCTCCCATCTCTCAGTACCTTCATACCTTCCCTCTATCTGGATTGTTCTCTGCCATGCTTCCTCTAGCTACCTCCTCCTCATCCTTCATGCATTAACTAACTGTCATTTCCCTCATTTTCCTACTCTTGAGTTTCCCCAGATCAGAACTGATTCTAGTAAAATTTGCTATTTCTCCCTTGCCAAAATTTGCTATTTCTCCTTTGCCAAATTTATTATAATTTTAGTTAGATTCATTTTGTTACTCTGTGTTTCATATCTATCTTGCCTCTAGACTATAATAAACTGTATGGCAGCATGAGAGAGATTATGCAAGCTTTGGTGACTAAATACTTAAAAATCCCTGAACCAGATGAAATCATCAAGATTGTCATTTGAAAAAGAAAAACCTGAGTGTTTCAAGTGCTAACAAAAGCCATGTCCAGTCACATCCATGGGAGCCTCTTCTTTCTTATCAGTTTCATCACTTCCTATAATTCATCTCTCTCAGCTTCTCCAGAGCCTGACATAAGCTGATAGAGTCATGAATTTAATAAACTAGAATAATGTGACTCTGTAGACTGCAAGAAAACCTACCATCCAGAAGATGAGGATTGTATTCCCAGTTTTGCTATTAATTTTCTCTATGAACCTAAGCAAAGCACTAAGCATTTCCATGTACAACTTCATTGCTTCAGCAAAACACCGAATTGGTTCCTTAGAGAAATAAAACATTGCAATTCATCTTGATTTTTTAAAAAAATTAGATTGAAATGCTAAGCAATTACTTTCTTATGATGTAATATTGATCACAATGCAGCTATCTTATTGATTCAACAACATATTAATTATTGATGGAAATTGTCTGCCTGGTATTCTAATTCAATTAAATGTTACTGTCATCATCATCATGGTAATGCTGCATTCATCATCAGAACTGTTCACTGCTAGATAATTTGAATTCCCCCTCACCCCCACCCACCCAGTGTTGCTCTATGAGTGGATTGCTTCACATCTTAAAACAAACCAGGCTTGATTTTATTAAAGCCACACACTTCAATGCTTCACTAGATTTCTCCCAGAATGTGACATACAGAGTAACTATTAAGGTATCTTCTTCCAAACATATGAAGAAAAAACTTCACAAAATATTTTTTTTGCTCAAGATAAACATTCTACCTCCCCCAAGTTTCTACAGGCACACATCTCTTTGGGATTTAACAGAGCATCACCACTTAGCCAAGCAAACTGCATGCTAAATAGATGCAGCTGAATAAATTGGACTACTTGATTTTTTTTGGTTTGGTATTTTGTCATGTATCCAACTCTGTTAACAGAAAATACAGTGCTACAAAATCATTGCTATGATATAAGAAAGCAAAAAAGTCCAATGATTACATAGGTATATAACTAAATTTATAGTAAAAAAATACTTTTTTTGAGTTGAACTTTCTCATGCACCATTACAATGGACTTATTTAATGTGCAGAAGATTAGGTTTAATCTTGTGGATCTTGAAAACACTGGGACCTGTTTACAAAAATTATAGAAAGCCACATATTGGTTTAATACAGAGAGGGTCTCTAATGACTGGGATGGTCCAAGAATGAGGTGGTCTGGCTTGTGTCCTAGTAAATTAGTGGTCAGTAAGAGTACTGGCCTGATGACCTCTGTCAGATAAAACTCCCAGATGAAGTAGGTTGTACAGAGGACATCTGATAGCATCTCTACCTTCAAGGTTTCCGATGTTGGCCATAGTCATAAGTTCTCCCTTCAGATAACATTCACAGCCAAATTTCATCCTTGACTATTATTTTGTTAGTCATCCATTGGAGAGTTCAGGTTCAGGGTCTCTTATGAGGTTATAGTCAGATGGTTCCTGGAGCTTCAGGCATCTGAAGGCTTAAATAAGTGGACCCCTCAATTAAATGGGGCTTTCTTGGATGGATAGCAAACTGGTGCTGGCTAATGGCCAGGAGACTAACCTCCTCTCCCTGTGTGCTTCTTCACAGGAACACCTGAGTGTCCTTATGGTCCTCATCCCTAAGGTGAATAATTCAAAATACCAAGGCAGAAGCTATAATGTCTTTGTAACAGTCTTAGCCATGTATTGTCACTTGAATAGAAGTAGAAGGGAACTAAACAATGGCATGAATATGAGTGGGCAGGCTCACTGGAAGACGTTGGAGACCAGCTATTATAGTCCACCTCCTTCCCCCGTCGTCTCATATGTACTTCATATGCAACGTATGCTTGTGCTTTGTTGGGAGACAATTCCTCATGAGTCTCATATTTCTCCATGTCTTGTAAGCAGAGAGTGCCTATTGTTTCCAATTCTGTTTTCAAAGATGGTTGTATAATGAACAGCTCTGGAAGATACAATTTCTCCCTCAAGAAGAGAAGACAGGTCTTATAGCCGTAAATAGAATATGTCCCTCAGTAGCAAAGAAGAAGCAAGCTTACTATGCAGTGCAATAAAGGGTAACATCTTTCTCCAGACTAAGGACAGGCAAGCTTATTGTTACAAAACACTTGGGGTTTCTAAGTTCAGTATTCCTTTCCTGTAATGCAATCCACTCTGTCCAGGTCTCACTGCATTGTCCTCATGGTACTTGGGAGACAGGGGAACTGACATATGATGTTCATACTGACTGCTATTCTCAGAGTAACAAAAAAATTCATTTTCTTCGACCAGGAGACATCATGTTTTCTACCAGCATTCTTGAAACTATGGCAAGCTAACTAGTTATCAGGTAAATGTGGTAACATATCAGACCCTTCTCAGCTCTTGACACTGTCTTCCAAGAAGACCTCCATCCCCCACCCAAGTCTCATCCCATTGTAGCATCAGCTTGAAGCCCAGATCTTAACATTCCATTCAGGTCCATTTCAGAAAGTGGCTCTTCCCATGCAGCTCTGTGAGGACAGTGCCTTGAGTGTATCAGCTCTTTGAAATCTGAATGCCTGTAAACCAGAGAGGCAAGTTATTCACTTTCCATGTGCCTAACACATAGTGGTGAGACTTGTGTAGAATAACTGCTACAGCACTTTGGGAGGCCGAGGTGGGTGGATCACGAGGTCAGGAGTTTGAGACCAGCCTGGTCAATATGACACAGGCCTGTAGTCCTAGCTACTGGGGATGCTGAGGCAGAAGAATTACTTGAACCCAGGAGGCGAAGATTGCACCACTGCACTCTAGCCTGGGTGACACAGTGAGATTCTGTCTCAAAATAAATAAATAAATAAATAAATAAATAAATGAATGAATGAATGAATGAATGAATGAATAACTGCTACAGACCCTTCTATCCTCAAAGGGGGAATAGAAAGCACACTTAAGTCACTTCTCCATAGTAATTCTAAAATCCATTTGGACACATCAGGCCAGTTTCTTGATGAGGGCTCAGTATCACTGCCTGAGATCTTGGCTCCAAACTTTGGGCTTTCGGTTCTGACTTCTGTGTCATTCTACCTTTTGGATACAAAATTGGCTTGTGTTTGCATCTAAGTAGATTTTTCAGTTTGCTTTCTGCTCATAATAGTTGAGAAGCCCAAGGCCTCTTTGAATTTTTACTGACTCTTTCTCTTTTCATCCAGTCTGGTGGTGTTTCATCTATTACAGTTGTATAAAATGTGTGTAGGTCTTTTGTAAATTTTGCAAGGATTCACTCCACTGGAAATTAGACACACAAAAATCTCATCAAGATCATCCTTTTACCTTTTGTTATCCATAAGGCCTTTGAAGCACAATGCTCTTAAGGTTCTTAGGAGTAATTTTTTAATAATAAAATGTGTGGTGCATACCGGTTGCATCCTGGAAAGGGCACTGATCTGTTTGAGGCTCCGTCTTACATGCTTCTAATATCATCACAAACAGGCTTCACAGTCACACCTTTGATCCCACCTGTGAACCAGTTTTGACTCACAGTGTTCTGAACTTGATCTTCATCTGGAAGCCTTTTCTTTAAGACCTTTTACTATTTAGAGAGACCGGAAATAATAAACAGTTTTTAGTTTTGAACCCAAAAAGCTCTGGTTCCTTTATATAGAACAGCTTTTTTTTTTTTTTTCTTATAATGTTTCTCTTTGTCTCTCACATTTTGCTATGGGTGCCAGAGAACGCAAGACAGTGCCTTCAACACATTGCCTAGAAACCTGTTCGATGGATCCTCCAGGTGATCAGGTACATTTTTTCCCTATATTTCATCTTACATAGGAAAGAGTGTTGTTCTACTCTATACCACTTCATAATTTTATAAAGGGGCCCTCTTTCCCCCATTTTCCTCAAATGAATGCTAAGCGCTCACTGCAGCTTACTTGGAGGGCATCAGGCTTCTGCCAACACTCTCTTCAATCGCTGTAGGATTTCACTAACATGCTTCCCAGGCATTCTCTAGCTTCTGCTCACGGCAGGGACCCAATGCCCATCCCATGTCTTTTAGAATTTCTGTTATTGCAGCAATCAGAGTTGGTCCTGTGTTATCAATTCCATTCTATGGAAGTGTGGCTATATCATAAAATGCATGGCAGCTTCCATCTTGTTTTCTTAAATCACTTTCCCTGCGGTAAACAAGACACTGTTCCTTAAGGATACTCAAACAGCCTCCTGGACAGGTCACATGGAGAGCAATGGAGCTCCACAGGATGGCTCACAGGATGGCCTTCATTTTTATGTACCAAAATCTGTACTAGTTCCCTATTTTTGTGTAACTAAACATCCCAAAATTCTTGTTTAGAATAACAGTAATCATTCCTTATCTCTCATGTTTTCTGTGGGTCAATAATTTAGGAGCAGCCTGGTAGGAAAGTTCTGGCTCAAGGTCTTTCATGAAGCTGCACTCAGGTGCTGGCTGGGGCCAAAGTCGTGTGCAGGTTTGGCTGGTGCTGGGGGAACCTCCTCCAAGGCGTGTTCCTGACATTGCGGTAAAATAGGTATGGTGATTGAGCAGGGCCCTGCATTTCTCTCTGTGTGGGCTTCTCCACGAGGGTGTTTAAATACACTTACAGAACGGTGTCTAGTTTACCACACAGAAAGTGATTTAAGAAAACAAGATGGAAGCTGCCATGCTTTTAAAGATATAGCCGCAGGTCCATAGAATTTAATTGATAACACAGGGCTAACTCTAATTAAATGTGAAGATGGACTGCATGCAGGCATGCAGACTGCAAAGGGAAATGAGGGCCGCTGGAGAGCTGCTTGCAAGCTCACCACCACTGTAGCCAGTTATGAAAAGTTCTACATAATTAGTAAAGAAGCAAGAGGTCAGAAAAATCCACTGATGTACTGGGTGGTATTACTCAGAGTAATATGATCAGACTCCAGTGTTTGTGAGAGATTTAAGCGTGAAAACAAGGAATACTTCAAAATTGTGTTACTAAATTGGGATGTAGGTGTCTATGCATCTGTGTGTCTGTGTGTCTGTGTATCTGTGTGTCTGTTTTTAGTTACTCTAAAATGTGAATTTTCCTGAACATTTTTAAAAATAAGCTTTATATTTTAGAATAATTTAAAATTTACAGAACAATTTTAAGGATAACACAGAAAGTTCCCATGTAGCTTTCATCCAGTTTCTCTAATGTTAACATCTTATATAACTAGAGTATATTTTCCAACACTAAAAGTGAGCACTTGTGTATTACTATTAATTAAACTCCATACTTTATTTGGATTTTGCCAGTTTTCCATGGATGTTCTTTTCCTGTTCTGGGATCTGATCTGGGAAACCACATTATATTTAGTTAGTATAGTTGTTAACTATAATATCTCACTCAGGAATCACAGTCTTCCACATTCTCAGCTCTTCTACTCCCTTTCTCCCACCAGAATGACTTCAGAGATCATTGAGATGACTAGTACATGATCTCTTTCCTTACCCCCAAATGTCTCCTTCAGTTTTGACTCAACTTTCTCTTCATTTGGACCACACAGTTCGCAACATTGATAGCCATTCAAATGTTACTCTATCAACTCTCTGCCTTCCATTGATTTTCACAGCCCTTCATCAAAAAACCTCATTTCTGTGTAAGTGAAATCTTCAAAGCTTCTCCCTCTATTCTCACATTGGTGATGGCTTACAGTTTAGAATCTCTAAAAGTTCATGGTGTCCAACCTCAGTTTTCTCAGGACCACCTGGCTATCCTACTGTGTATTCCTCATCACTCTCTGATCAGTCTATATTTAAACGTGTTCTAAGATGTCATCGCTGGTTTATACTGTGTATACTATACTGTTATGCCTCCCCATTCAGAACACTACCTTCCCTTTCCCCACTTCACCATAGAAATACAGGAATCACGAAGGACTTGCAATCTTCTTCCACAGCTGCCCCCATCTCAATGACACAATTTTTTGGCACCTGCTCTCGTCATTCCTTATCTGCTCAGTGGAGAAGTCTCTCCTGATCACGGACTGTCATCCACTTTGTCCTTGCACTGCATATACCTTCCACTCCTTGGGGACCTCACCCCATTAATTACCCAAACTCTGCAGATGTCTTTAATCTTTCCTCGCTTGCTGCTGTTTCAGTTTATACATGGCTTCATGTACATTTCCTGCCTTAGAAAAACTTTCCTCCAAACCTACTTCCCCCTTTTGCCTACTGTCTAAAGCCTTTTCTTCAGTTTTTAAGTGCCGTGATTCCCTTTGAATCACTCACTCCTCAACCTTGATAACAGAGCGTATGCCTCATTTCTCCATGGAACTGGCCTTGCCAAGGATGCTAACAGCCACTCCCCCGTTCAATGATACTGAATCTTATCACTTACTGTTCCTCATCTCACTGCAGGATTAGACTTGAATGACCTCATCTTCCCTCCAAAACTCTTTTGTGCCTTAATATCCAGATGGCAAGTATTCTGTTCTCTCCTGTTCTTGTACGTTTTTTTTTTTTCCCTTCTGAATGTTCTTTCTCAATATTCTTCATAAGCTTCTTCTTTCCTATTTTTAATATTGGGGTCTCATGAGGTTCCAGCCTGTTTTATGTTCTTTATTCTCTCTTCATGGTTAATGAAATGATCACATCAACCCTTCCTGCAAACTATCTCCTTCCTAGCTCTAGACTGAAATGTACCAGATTTAGGCATTTTCACGCCTGAGTTATGCATAGAACATTGGTATTTTAATAATATCTTATAACTTGTTTATTTATGAAACATGCTGAAGGTCAATAACAAATATTCAAAACTCCTTTGTTATATTTTACTTATCCTTTCTCAGAACTTATTAATTATAGTTTGATGTTATTTGAGTGCTATTTTCTAAAATACAGATGGGGTAGAACTTTCAATACTCATCGCTTCTTTGTTCCATTTTCATTATTTCCTTATGGAAATGTAAGACATTTTTTCTATTTATGTTCTTCCAAGTGTCGTTGCAGATTTTGAAAGTATCATTAAAGTCATGCCTGAGCCTTAAGTTTTACACGTATTTTCTATGCCAGAAAATTTAGCATTTGTATAACGCAATACTCTAAGCTTCTGACTGATTATATAATTTATATATAATATGTAATATATAATATACACATATTTAAACATATATTTAATATAAATATATATTTAAAAATATATATTATATAAATTTATATATATAATATATATATTTAAATCTCCTTTGGTTTGAAGTTACTCTAAATCAATAGTTAGTAAAAAGGCATATTTTAATTGATGGAGGAAAATGAGATGGAGGAAAAATACTGAAGTTCTTCATATCAACAGGGGGAAAAGAAAATAGAAAATGAGTGTTAGAATTGGGAAATTGTTTACACAAGTTATTTACTAAGAGTTTAATCAGAATGTTTATTAAACGAATAGGCTTTTAACATCTAAGAAGCGGTTCATGGTATTTGTGGTTTTACATATTCATTGGACCTCCTTCTTTTATGTAGCATGGTGGGTAATTCTTTTCCACAAAACAAGAAGAGGGAAAGAAAAGAGAAGGGCTTCCCAGGGAATACCACCAGGGAGCCCAGTCGCCCCATGCGGCAGGACCTGCAGCAGGGACAGTGGTGTGATATGGCTCCTGGCAGGGTTTTCTGTTGGTAAAGCAAGGGATGCCTGTGGCTCAAGAGACTGAAGAGGAACATCCTACTCAGATTAATGGCTCACGGACACAATTTCATCCACAGGAAACTGTTCTGGGAGAGAGGAAAGGAGGCCATGGAACTGCAAACCCAATCACTCCCCAGGCCCAGCAGAGGCCCTTCAGGTTCAGTGCGGTCACTGCCTGTAACCATATTCCTTCACCTGTGCTGCGTTGGCTTCTGCTTCCAACAGACTTTGAAACTATAAAGACAAATCAGCCAGTCTTCTGTCTTCTGGATTTAGCCACTTCCCATTATAAATGAAGGGATTTTCAGGTGGAACGTAAGCCATGTTCCTCTCCTTATCTAAAGTTTTCTGCTCTGTGCTTGAGCCCCAGCAGATCTATGCAGGAAAATGGAGTTATAAAGCAGACAATCCAAGGAAGAACAAGGAACATAGGAACATTATCTTTATTTGCATAAATGAGCTATTACTATAGATGTAACCAGCAGGGAATATTGAAATGAGAGAAATAAAGGTAGGGTGAGTAAGAGATTCTGCACAGAGAAGACAAGTTGCATAGGTCCTGAAGGACAAAAGAGAGTTCGGGTTATGGCAGGATCAGAGTTCCCGGAGGGCAGCAAAAATATTGGGCTGTTCACTGCTCTATTGCTGTATCTGACACAATCTCAATAGGTTGTTTTTAAATAAATGATAGATCCAAAGCACTGAGAATTTCCCAGTAGAAGCCTCAGGTTTAGAGTTCACTGAATTTTGCAAGAGACGAAATAATTCTGTTTCTGAATAAAATTTCGAGAGCAAGTATTAGGTGGTTTGCCAAAAAGTACATTTTATCTTGATAAACTCTAGTGTTATAAAAGGGCAAAAAAAAAAAAAAAAAAAAAAGACTGTCATGACCATTTCCCAAGTAATCAATGTATACACAAAGATGGGTTGTTGAACTGGGAAATTACAAAATTTGGATATTAACGTTAAAAATATACCTTTTTTTGACCAGTTTTCATAAAATTGTGAGCACTTAATTTTAAAGGGGAAAAACTTACTCTATGAGGACTTTGACATGGCTCAGGGACACTAAAAAATGACAGTTGTGGCCAGGTGTGGTGGCTCAAGTCTGTAATTCCAGCACTTTGGGAAGCCTAGGCGGATGCATCGCTTGAGGTCAAGAGTTCAAGACCATCCTGACCAACATGGTGAAACCCCAACTCTACTAAAAATACAAAAAAAAAAAAAAAAAAAAATGCTTGGGATGCTAGTGGATGCCTACAATCCCAGTTACTCCAGAGGCTGAGGTGGGAGAATAATTTGAAGCCAGGAGGTGGAGGTTGAAGTGAGCCTAGACTGTGCCATTGCACTCCAGCCTGGACGGCATGGTGAGACTACATCTCAAAAAAAAAAAAAAAAAAAAAAAAATGACAGTTTTAAAAATATTCCAACAGGAAGTCACAACATTATAAATAACAACCTGTCACTAAAAACATATTTAATATATTAAAAATGAAGCCATATATTAGAGTTTAAATTAAAAAGGATTTGTGCATGCATTTAACCCTTCCCCTCAACTGACCCAGTAACACAGTCTGCAGGTAACCCTTTAAACAAGTTTTCTATCTCTTCAGATGATGACTCCTATAAATTTAAATCATCAAAAAATAAATTAATATTTAATGTTGACATAGTAATATATTCTTACATATCTATATGATGATTGTCTCTTTTGAACACAAATCATTTCTCACACTAAAAGGGAGGGGGAGAAAGTGGATAAAAGGGAGGGGGATAAAAGGCAGGCGGAGAAAGTGTTCATTATATGTAAGCAACTTCTGGCATTTCAAACATTCATCCAGTATGCTTGAGTACAGTGCCAAATAACTTACACATTACAGCTAAAATTAACTCTAATCTTTCTCAAATTGAGACTTTAACATGGAGCTAAACAAACATTATTATTCTGAGAAAGCAAGGGTCTAAGTGGCTTAAAATCTGGAGCTTTCTTGCTTAATGGAAAAAAATATTACAAATCAAAGTCTAGGAAATTTAAACTCACAAAGGCACGAATTTAAATACCCCACATTCTCAGGGCCTCCTTTTCTTTTCTTTTCTTTTCTTTTCTTTTTCTTTTCTTGGGCAGTAGCAATACATTCTGCAGAAATTCAGGACTGATGTTACCCTTTAAAAGTAGCTGTCGATCAACAAAATTGATAGACCGCTAGCAAGACTAATAAAGAAGAAAAGAGAGAAGAATCAAATAGACGCAATAAAAAATGATAAAGGGGATATCACCACCGACCCCACAGAAATACAAACTACCATCAGAGAATACTATAAACACCTCTACGCAAATAAACTAGAAAACCTAGAAGAAATGGATAATTTCCTGGACACTTACGCTCTCCCAAGACTAAACCAGGAAGAAGCTGAATCTCTGAATAGACCAACAGCAGGCTCTGAAATTGAGGCAATAATTGATAGCCTACCAACCAAAAAAAGTCCAGGACCAGATGGATTCAGAGCCAAATTCTACCAGAGGTACAAGGAGGAGTTGGTACCATTCCTTCCGAAACTATTCCAATCAATAGAAAAAGAGGAATTGTCCCTAACTCATTTTACAAGGCCAACATCAACTTGACACCAAAGCCTGACAGAGATACTACAAAAAAAGAGAACTTTAGACCAATATCCCTGATGAACATCGATGCAAAAATTCTCAATAAAATACTAGCAAACCAAATCCAGCAGCACATCAAAAAGCTTATCCACCATGATCAAGTGGGCTTCATCCCTGGGATGCATGGCTGGTTCAACATACACAAATCAATAAACGTAATCCAGCATATAAACAGAACCAAAGACAAAAACCACATGATGATCTCAATAGATGCAGAAAAGGCCTTCAACAAAATTCAACAGCCCTTCATGTTAAAAACTCTCAATAAATTCGGTATTGATGGAACGTATCTCAAAATAGTAAGAGCTATTTATGAAAAACCCACAGCCAATATCAACTGAATGGGCAAAAACTAGAAGCATTCCCTTTGAAAACTGGCACAAGAAAGGGATGCCCTCTCTCACCACTCCTATTCAACATAGTGTTAAAAGTTCTGGCTAGGGCAATCAGGCAAGAGAAAGAAATCAAAGGTATTCAGTTAGGAAAAGAAGAAGTCAAATTGTCCCTGTTTGCAGATGACATGATTGTATATTTAGAAAACCCCATTGTCTCAGCCCAAAATCTCCTTAAGCTGATAAGCAACTTCAGCAAAGTCTCGGGATACAAAATCAATGTGCAAAAATCACAAACATTCTTATACACCAGTAACAGACAAGCAGAGAGCCAAATCATAAATGAACTTCCATTCACAATAGCTTCAAAGAGAATAAAATATCTAGGAATCCAAATTACAAGGGATGTAAAGGACCTCTTCAAGGAGAACTACAAACCACTGCTCAGTGAAATAAAAGAGGACACAAACAAATGGA
>NC_045437.1:7958795-7959092 GCF_002776525.5 Piliocolobus tephrosceles
CTACAAACCACTGCTCAGTGAAATAAAAGAGGACACAAACAAATGGAAGAACATATCATGATCATGGATAGGAAGAATCAATATTGTGAAAATGGCCAAGGTTATTTATAGATTCAATGCCATTCCCATTAAGCTACCAATGACTTTCTTCACAGAATGGGAAAAAACTATTTAAAGTTCATATGGAACCAAAAAAGACCCTGCATTGCCAAGTCAATCCTAAGTCAAAAGAACAAAGCTGGAGGCATCCCGCTACCTGACTTCAAACTATACTACAAGGCTACAGTAACCAAAACA
>NC_045437.1:7959102-7994509 GCF_002776525.5 Piliocolobus tephrosceles
ATTGGAAAAAACTGCTTTAAAGTTCATATGGAACCAAAAAAGAGCCCACATTGCCAAGACAATCCTAAGTCAAAAGGACAAAGCTGGAGGCGTCACGCTACCTGACCTCAAACTATACTACAAGGCTACAGTAACCAAAACAGCATGGTACTGGTACCAAAACAGAGATATAGACCAATGGAACAGAACAGAGTCCTCAGAAATAATACCACACATCTACAGCCATCTGATCTTTGACAAACCTGAGAGAAACAAGAAATGGGGAAAGGATTCCCTATTTCATAAATGGTGCTGGGAAAATTGGCTAGCCATAAGTAGAAAGCTGAAACTGGATCCTTTCCTTACTCCTTATACGAAGATTAATTCAAGATGGATTAGAGACTTAAATGTTAGACCTAATACCATAAAAACCCTACAAGAAAATCTAGGTAGTACCATTCAGGACATAGGCATGGGCAAGGACTTCATGTCTAAAACACCAAAAGCAATGGCAGCAAAAGCCAAAATTGACAAATGGGATCTAATTAAACTAAAGAGCTTCTGCACAGCAAAAGAAACTACCATCAGAGTGAACAGGCAACCTACAGAATGGAAGAAAATTTTTGCAATCTACTCATCTGACAAAGGGCTAATATCCAGAATCTACAAAGAACTCAAACAAAAATACAAGAAAAAAACAAACAACCCCTTCAAAAAGTGGGCAAAGGATATGAACAGACATTTCTCGAAAGAAGACATTCATACAGCCAACAGACATATGAAAAAATGCTCATCATCACTCGCCATCAGAGAAATGCAAATCAAAACCACAATGAGATACCATCTCACACCAGTTAGAATGGCAATCATTAAAAAGTCAGGAAACAACAGGTGTTGGAGAGGATGTGGAGAAATAGGAACACTTTTACACTGTTGGTGGGATTGTAAACTAGTTCAACCATTATGGAAAACAGTGTGGCAATTCCTCAAGGATCTAGAACTAGATGTACCATATGACCCAGCCATCCCACTACTGGGTATATACCCAAAGGATTATAAATTATTCTACTACAAAGACACATGCACACATATGTTTGTTGTGGCACTATTCACAATAGCAAAGACTTGGAATCAACCCAAATGTCCATCAGTGACAGACTGGATTAAGAAAATGTGGCACATATACACCATGGAATACTATGCAGCCATAAAAAAGGATGAGTTTGCGTCCTTTGTAGGGACATGGATGCAGCTGGAAACCATCATTCTTAGCAAACTATCACAAGAAGAGAAAACCAAACACCGCATGTTCTCACTCATAGGTGGGAACTGAACAATGAGATCACTTGGACTCGGGAAGGGGAACATCACACACTGGGGCCTATCATGGGGAGGGGGGAGGGGGGAGGGAGGAGGGATTGCATTGGGGAGTTATACATGATATAAATGATGAATTGATGGGTGCTGACGAGTTGATGGGTGCAGCACACCAACATGGCACAAGTATACATATGTAACAAACCTGCACGTTATGCACATGTACCCTAGAACTTAAAGTATAATAAAAAATAATAATAATAAAAAATAAAAAAAATAAATAAATTTAAAAAAGAAATGGAAAATCATAAATTAAAATTTAGTTTCGGAGCATGTAGTGTATTTAGGCAGCTATATTCGTCTGTTTTAAATTGCTGTAAAGGAATACCTGAAGCTTGATAATTTGTAAAGAAAGAAGGTTTATTTGGCCCATGGTTTTCAGGCTGTTTAAGAAGCATGCCATGAACATCTGCTTCCAGTAAGGTTGTCAGGAAGCTTTTACTCATGGAGAAAAGCAAGGGTGCCCCCACCCCGGGAGCAGGAGTCAGGGAGGAGGGGTGGGAGACGTGCCATGCTCTTTTTCTTTAATTTTTTTTTTTTTTTTAATTTTTTGAGATGGAGTTTCGCTCTTGTTCCCTAGGCTGGAGTGCAGTGGTGCGATCTTGGCTTACTGCAACCTCCGCCTCCTGGGTTCAAGCAATTCTCCTGCCTCAGCCTCCCGAGTAGCTGGGATTACAGGAGCCTGCCACCGCGCCTGGTTAATTTTTTGTATTTTTAGTAGAGACGGGGTTTCACTATGTTGGCAGGCTGGTCTTGAACTCCTGACATCAGGTGAGCCGCCCTCCTCGGCCTCTCAAAATGCTGGTATTACAGGCATGAGCCACTGCACCCGTCCGGCACCAACCTCTTTTTAACAACCCGCTCTCCTATAAATGGAGTAAGAACTTATTCATTATTGCAGGGAGGGCACCAAATCATTCATGAGACATCTGCCCCTATGACCCTAAACATCTCCTACCTGGTTCCATCTCCAATATTGGGGATCATCTTTCAACATGAGTTTGGGAGGAAACACATCCAAACCATCTCAGCAGCAGTGTCACAGTCTGGCTGAATTATTTTGTGGACTCTTCCATAGTCCTGTGTAATTCATCCTTGGAAATTTTAAGGAACAAACTTGGATCACTCAGTTATAGAACTTCCTATAGTATTTCGAAAAGCTACTCAACTCCTCCCATCTACTTATCACAGCAAGACCACTATGTGGTGACATGGTGGAAATCAAAGAGGAGCACATCCTCCTGAGGCCAAGGGACTTGGGGGAAGTGAGGGAGAGGAGACATTGGTTTGGCTTCTCCCACCCCTAGCAAAGAACAGGCAAGGAACCCCTTCTCCCAACACTCCAATGAGGTGTTAGCCAAATATCCTCCCTGAAATCAGGACTCCTGCCAAAGACAGAATTCGGGGACGGTCAGCTCTTGGAGAGACTGAGCAATTTCTGAGTGAATTCATTAAATCCTTGATAAAATGAAGATTTAAGTTGCTTTGTCTCAAAAACGTTTTCCCATCCCCTAATAGTTAAGGGCTCAAGCAGATAAAGAGTTCTGTTTTGACTGGAATGCAGGGGTCAGGAGCGTGGCAGGTCGTGTCCTCCATCACAGGGTCCTGCCAAGCTTGTGAACCCTGAGGCAGTGACAAGCACTTAAATGATCTACTGAGAGTCTGTGATTTGTGCACCCAAACGCTGAGCTGTATTTATTTTTATTTTATAACTTATTGACAACTGGATGGCCTCCCTAAAGTGAAAACAGCCTCCTTTGTCATCTTGTCATGGTTTGTTTCTTGTCCAATATTTTGTTTGATAGTTTTGTTTCAGACATGATCTGTTAGGAAGCAGCCAGCATACCACAGCAGTTCAGGGACACAAATTACTGGAAGGAAAAAGAACATCCACTCAGAAAGAAGATGAAAGGAAGGGAGAAGGTGAGGCAGTTGTGATGGTGGTCGTTTTCTAATGAATAAAGCATGGTGGGTTCTGAAATACTGTTGTAACCACTGTTCTCAATAGGGAGGAACTAGGAGGAGAACGCTTGGGGACAGAAACCAGGGGAGACATTCCGACACAACAAGCAGCCCACACTGGTGCTGCTGCAAGACCAGTTGAGAAAAAGTGCTGTGGGCTTATCACTCAAGGATTTCCTGCTAAAAGCAGTGTGATGAAAGAAACATCCTTTCATTAAACAGATTAGACTGTGATTGCTCAATGGTTCTTAGGCAAAACTGTGGCCTCCCGGGTACAAGGATGGCAGTCAATCACTGGCTTACCACCAGGAAGATGTGATGTGGGCTGGGCACCCCCAAGCACAGGCAAGAGAGGATGGAAGCCTGGACAGCTGAAGACTGTCACCGTCACTGCCCTCTATCACCTTCCCCTCCAGCCTCGCTCATTTTTCCCTTAAGGAAAATCTACAACTTAAATTAGCTCATATTTGGATCCAATATTCAGGGCAAAGGCAAGAAGCACTTCATCGGCATAAATTAAAAATCTTTATCTGTCTTTCCAGAATTTTTCATCGTTTTAGGAAGAAGAGCTGAATAAAATGAGCAGTGGTATTACTTTGGTCCGTGTTTCTGAGGCAATGTGGAGTTTAGATTATACTATGCTAATTTTAACATGGATCTATTATGCGGCAAAAATCAGAATTGTCCTTTTTCATTATTTTCAGAGTTAAGTGATTACCATCTAAGCATTTAAAGATAAACAGGGATTTTAAGAAAAGAGTAATCTTTTTCTCTTTCATACCATGTCTGTTTTCTCAGTGATAAGCTGTGGATATAACTCTTTTCTGCAATGATGGTCATAATGAATCAACAATGTTAACGCATGCGGAAGCATCCAGGGCGATGCTGGGCACCTGTCAATGCTTCCTTCCTGCTTCCATTTTTCCCTTTCCCTCTTTCTCTTCTCTTTCATTTATTTCTCTTAGGAAAAATAGTAAATAATCAAATAGTTCAAATAGTTTATCACTGACATTCTTTAAGATTTCCTAAATGAACAAAAACTCCACAGAAAGATGATTTTTTCTTTCTTGGTGAATTTTGTGGGAACATTCTCTAAGATCAAACTACTCCCTTTCCTTGGCAGTCCGGGCTTACATATTTAAGAAATACAAATCTTCTCAGAGGCAGCAAAGTCTCTATGTAGCTTAATGACTGAGAGGAATAAAAACAGTGAGCAATGCAATCAATAAGTGATATAAATTAATACACATTTAGTAGGTGGTTTTAGCACTCAAATGTAGGACCTTAAGGTGCTTAAGATCCTTTGCAAGGCTAACGTTACAAGGTATGTGTATGTACCTGACCATGAATGAATATGTCGGAAAAGAAAAAAAAAACTACATTTTTTCTTCTGTATCATTCAATTATTCTTGTTAAATTCAGATCTGTTAAAAAGTGGTTTCCATGACTCCTGTAGAATTTCCCATACATTCCACCTTCAGCACTTTCATTTCTTCCTTATGTGACATATGTGCAGTTGATGTTGCGTCATTTTGGTCACATTGTCTGAAGAAGGGTCCAAAGATACAGAGGGAATACTTCATAATTTAAATCCAGCCACCGGTTCCCAAACACACTTGGTCCAGGTATGTTTGCTTATTTATCACGCACAGTCGTTTTGATTTCTTAATCCAGTAGTAAATGCAGAGACAAATCTCTCAGAACATTTGGAGATCAAAACCAAAATATACCTTATAAATATGGACATTTGATTTTCTATTACAAAAGTAATACCTATAACATGGCTTTGAAAAGAAATTGTGTACAGAACTCTCGGAACTCAGTAAATAAAGGAAAATGACCTATGTATAAATAGGCAAATATGCAAATAGGTATTTTCCAGTGAAGATATACAATAACCAATACGCACATGAAACCAGATGTATGATATCACTGGTCATCAGGGAAATGCAAGTCAAAATTGGAATGACATGCTAGGTAATTTCCAGAAAGATAGTTTCAGAAAACCAAAGGATAACAAGCATTGACAAGCATTTGGAGAAACTGGAGCCTTCATCCCCTGCTGGTGGGTTTAAACATAGAGAGTTACCATGAGACCCAGCAATTTCACTCCCTAGTATATGCTTAGGATAAATGAAATGTATGTCCACACAAAAGCTTGAACCTGCATATTCTCATTAGCATTATTCACAGGAGCTAAAAAGTGGAAAGCATTGAAATACCCATCAACTGATTCCACGGACTATTATTCTGCAATAAAAAGATATGAAATCCTGTGCATGATACAACGTGGATGGACCATGGAAACATCATACTGAGTGAAAGAGGCCAAAAGGCAAAAGTCATACTCCCTACACTATGGGTCTCATGCCTGTGGTGTAATGGCTGGTCAAGGGTAGATCTGCATTGTTTGCTGGTTTTTTACTTAACCATCATAATGAAGCGGAGAAGTTGGGATACAGCATTAGAATGCATAAAGTCACAATGGAAATAAGAGGAAATAAGAGAAAGTCATTTTTTATTTTAGGTCAATTGATCCTTTCTTAATTTTAAGATTTCCTATAGTTATATTTATTTCTTATTTTACTGGATTTTAAAGGTTTTTCTTCTAAATTTTTATCTTTGTACATAAAATCTCTAATGCTTGATTTTGATCCAAAAGCAATTAGGTTCATACATTTTCATGAAAATCATAATATAGCTGTAAAATGACCAACTTACAGACATTTATGGACAGTCTGCCAGACCAGGCATAAGCTGTCTTTGTTAACTTTAGATACTAAGAAAAGGAACTTTCTGCAAGTATAAAGCTTCACATTTACATGGATACATGTGTATACCAGACATTTATATAAATCAAATTGAATGAACAGCCTGAAATGTGTTCTTAATAGCAGAAACACAGTGAATGTAATTATTTCTTTTGGATTTCCCGTAAAAAATTCATACAGGATGTGGTCAAGTCACCTTTATCATGGTTAACAAAAAATTAAAGGGCTGCTCTCTGAAGTGTGGATCAAACTCAGGTGCACCAAAGAGTGAATTCTGGGCATCTCAGGACACAGCAATTCTGAGGGAAATCTACTGAATTTTCAAAAGCGTGTTGCATGATCTCCATTCTACACTCAGCTTCTGCTTCCAAAGTTCTGCCACTGAGGACCTCAGTCCCTCATTCTGAGCAGTGGCATAGATTCCAGCATGGAATATGCCCTCTAACAGAATAAAGTATGCCCTGGCAGTTGTGTGCAGGGCCAGATTCTACCCACCTGTGAGTTTTCAGGGATTTGTGAGCTGGTTGGCATTATTGGTAGCTTGAAACCAGAGGCAGTGGGAGAATAGTATACACCACGGAAATTGGAAAGGACAATTTCACATAGAAATTCCTCAGACAATGTTGAAGAAGCCTTTCCAGCTTGCTTCTGGGCCTCATGTATGCCCTTCTAAGAGAGGGAGACTTGTGAGTCATGACTTTTCATGCTTGCCTTTGGTCCTCTGGATGTGGCCTTTATACAGATCTGGGGCCTCTGGAGGGTCCTGCCTGGAGTGTCTTTGGCTTATTCAGGGGGGGCCTCCAGTCTGAGGCTGTGGAGTCCTTCCTGGCACTTGTGCATAAATTTCCTTCCTTATGAAATATCAGAAGCCCATGGTGGCCACACATCAGCTAGGCTAGCATGAACAATGGTACAGGTGGTGTCCATAGCTCCCACTCCTGGATCTGTCTTCAGTTGGTGCCAAACTGAGAAGGGCAAGAAAACAGCCTCAAAGTCCCCCAAAGTTAACCCTCAAAGTATTTTAAGTCTTTGTATATATCCCATTTTCTCTTCACAGGTTTGTTAATAAAATGTTAAACTTATGTTGTAATTAACATTCTCCCAAATCTACCAACTCCCCCACTAAACCTTCAAGTCGATAAACTCAATTTCCTTCTACTTCTTCTCCATTACAAATATCATTTAAAAAACATTCTTCAAAATCTCAAAGGCCTTGCCTCCAGTTTGCTGAAATCTGTTGCTCACAACATGTAATTACTTTGTGTTACACTTTCAGGCATTTCCTTGGATCTGAATCATCCATCAGCATTACTCTGAAATCACATCCTTTCCTTTCATTTTGTCTCGTACTTTTTCCAGGTTCCACCTTTTGTATGGGAGCCAGATTGTGATGGTTAATTTTATGCATCAACTTGGCTTGAGCAATGTGCCCACATACTTGGTCAAACATTATCTTGCAAAGGTGTTTTTTTTTTTTTTTTTTTTTTTTTTTTCCTGAATGAGATTAACGTTTAAATCAGTGGACTTTGAGTAAAGCACATTACTCTCCATAATGTGGGTGGGCCTCATCCAATCAGTTGAAGGCCTTTCCTAGAACAAAGACTGACCTCCCTGAGCAAGACGAAATTCAGCCAGCAGAAGCCTTGGAACTCTAGCAACTATTCTCTGGGTCTCCAGCCTGGCTGCTCCCCAAGGTTTTGGGAAGCAAGCGTCCACAATCACATAAGCCAACTCTTAAATCAATCCTACATATCTATTTCTCTCTCCCTCCCTCTCTCTTTCCCTCGCTTTTCATCCTGTTGGTTCTGTGTCTCTGGAGAACCATGAGTAATACACATAGGTGCTAGCTCTTCTTCCCCTTTTCTCCTCTCTGTCTCCCTCAATATCTTTGGGACTCTCACTGTACCACTTTCTCTCTGACCCCAGGAAGTAACACTTCCCAGTGGGGAAGGTTTTAGAGAACCAGTCCCACATTCTCTTTGCTAGCTCAGGAACCAGGTTCTCCCTGCAGCTCTTCCTCACACCTGCCTTCTTCTCACACCTGCCACACCCTCATACTGGCCCCCTCCTAGCACCTGTCCCCAGTACCTGACCCTCTCCTTCCTCCTGATCCATTCTGGTTCCTTGCCCCCCTCCTCCCACCTGCCTCCCTCTTAACACTCGTCCCTCATCAAACCTGTCCCCTCCTGGCACCTGCCCCATTCCTCCAACCCAGCCTCTCTTAGAACCTGCTCTCTCTTCACCCTTCTCCCCTCCTCATACCTGCCCCATTCCTTGCCCCTGCACCTCTGCTCACACCTGCCCCCTCCTCACACTGGCTGCTCAACTCTAACTCCTCTTCCTCCCCTTTTATTCCCCTTCCTTCCATCACTTGGAATCCATCCTCATCTATCCCACTCCCCAGCTAACGTCCCTGCCATTTTGGGGCACATGCAGCTCAGCTGGCTTCATTTGGCTGTGAATGTGGGTCTACTTTCAACCCTGCAGCTGTGTAGTTGCTGGGAGTCCTTGGGATAGAGCAGCTCCCCTCCCTCTTCACAGGTAACTTGCTGGGCTCCTGTACTCCTCCCAGAGACAGGTAATGCTGCTCCTGACTACACATGCTATGTGCACAGTACCTTATTGTTTCTATAGCTTCCCTTGGCTGTGCACTGCCATGGCTCCAACACATCTCTGTTTCTTCACAGAAAGCACAAGAAAGGTCACCTCCATCTGCCCCTTTACCCAGGTTATACTTTACACACTTCCCAGGCCCCGCCCATTGTGACTGTGGAGCTGTTTGCTCTCCCCTGGTGTCCGTCTCTTCTGTAGTCACGATTTCCCATTGAGGGAGTAGGGGACATGGGCCCTAGATATGAAATCAGCACTAAGTTTTGGTCTTTAATGGTCTTAGATTGCCTGCTTCCTATTGACTTGCTGCAGAAGCAAATCTCAATTCAGATAGCTAGCTTCCAGGAATAAATCCTGCAGTGATTATGTTCTCAGGGATTAATTAATCAAACAGGTAATCTGGTCTTCCTTGCATATTATTTCTTACAAGCCACCTCATGTTTTGTTTAAAATCCCTCAGCTTCATCTTCCCCTGAAAGATTTCCCTACTGCATGGCTCTCCCACCCATCCTGTTTCCCCTAGGCCGTGGGGGCCACGCACCCAGGGAAGGGTTTGTTGTCTTCTATTGGCTTCCCTCCACTTCATTTTAACCAGCCTGTCTACTCTCCTACTAAGCATTCTCATCTTCCAGTGCTCCAATGAGCACTCTGATTTCTCTGGTCAAAGTAGGAGAAAGGGCTTTGCTGTGTGCATTTTCAGATTCATACACACTCTACAGTTAGCATCTCTGCACAACCTACTCAGTAGCCTCTGCAATGGTCAGTTACATGTGCTACCATTCAGTGACCACTGGAGATTGCTCTGAAGAGAAGACACTGAGATGTGCTAGAAGATTCCAGGCTGGTTTCTCTGTGTGAGGATGGTTGCTGCAGGGTCAGTGACGGGCTGGAACTGGTCAGATGCAGCTCAGCACTGATTGTGAATGTTGAAAACTTTTACAAGGCAGTTGTTAAACCATCGACAACTACTTTGAAATTACCCAGGGTGGAGGTATCGACATAACAGAAATCACTAAACCTACAAATCTGTTTTTGGTTTTGCGCTATTGTTTTCTAGAAAGCTAGTCTGCCAGCACATGAATGAGGGTGAGTGTTCTACTAGTTTCTGGTTCTTTTTATAATAGTGATGTTTCCTGGGTTCTCCATGGAGGCAGAGAAAGAGATAGAGAGAGAGAGAGGTGAGGGGTGGAGGGAGAGAGAAAGAGGGAGGAAAAGAGAGAGAGGTCAGATAGAGGAAGAAGGATTGCTAGTTTCTTGGACATGTACTACAGCGCAGTAGTGACTGCACCCTCCTCCTTCCTTCCTAACTAGGGCTACTGATATGGTTAAGTTTTGTGTCCCCACCCAAATCTCATCTTGAATTGTAATCTCCACATATCCAAAAAGGGACCTGGTGGGAGGTGATTGGATAATGGAGGCAGTTTCCCCCATGCTGTTCTTGTAACAGTGAATTCTCATGAGATCTGATGGTTTTATAAGGGGTTCTTCCCTTTTCTCTTGGTGCTTCTCCTTCCTGCCACCTTGTGAAGATGGTGCCTTGCTTTCCTTCTGCTTTCTGCCACAATTGGAAGCTTTCTCAGGCCTCCCTGGCCATGCTAAACTGTGACCCAATTAAACCTCTTTCTTGTATAAATTACCCAGTCTTGGGCAGTTCTTTATAGCAGTGTGGAAACAGACTAATACAGCTACCCTGCCTGGTCAACCTCCTCCCATCATCGGGACAACCTCTTCTCATCAAGGGTAACAGACCCAGATCCTGTCTACCCAAGCCTGAAATAGGGTCATCTCCCTGTTTAAGTCTTGGATATGCTATGGCAGTCATACCATAGCAGTGATACCATACCACTGTTTGCACATGCCTGTCATCACATGCCCCATGATGTGAAAACATGTTTATTGGTGTGTTTGCTTTAGTTGATTGTCACCACTTGACCAACTTGGAAGCAGAAACCTAATTTTATTTACTTTGAATATGTACAGCCTCACTCTGTGTCTAAATATCACAGACTGTCATTAAATTTTATTATTCATATGAAGAAACAAGAGAAGAAAAAAAGGAGAATCTCCAAAAAGGAATGAACATCTGGGGAATAATAAGAGATTGAGGAAATTCTTTAAGCCCAAGAGGTCCAGAGCAGTGAGAACAACGACTACCTCAGCAGGAAAGTAGGAGCGGAACATAGGGCAGGTTGGAAGAAGCCAGCCTGTCTCTGGAACCAGGAAGGGGCAAAATTCACAGGCTACTTTAAGTTAGAAAATTTTCAGACTCCTTGTGTTAGAAGAAATTGTTGATCTAAGTTAAGTTCATCTCAATTTGTTTAAGGGATTACTTTTACATTGATTAGATATGTTTAATTTAAATGGGCAAGTAATCTTTAAATGCCTTACTATTCTGCAAGCAAAATTGTCATTAAGCAGTCCTGTCTTATAACAGTGTAACAGGTTGTAAAGGGATGGAGCCCTGCCAACTGCCTGGACGTTACTTTTATGCACAGACAGACACTAACTACACCGTATTGGGTGGACCTGCACAGTTACCTACAGCATGAATGTGTGGAGGCTGCGTGGGAAACAGAGTAGGGTGGTGTCCTAGGTGTGTAACTGTTTCTTTCTCTTTATCCCAGAGGGTTCTCAGCTTGGCCTGCCCATGGCCCACTGTCTGCTGCTTGGGGATCCTGGTTCTACCACAGGCTTTTAACTTGCACAGACAACTCCCCTTCATTACATGTACACACACACACACAGATAGTTGATACTCATTTGATCAATGTTAATTCTAGAAAAATTGACATAATATTCCCCATTCAGTGGATGAGAAAACTGGGGTGAAGACTTATCTCAACTTCCATGACTAGCCAGGATCAGAATTGGAAATACCGCGTTTGTCCTCCTGCTCCCAGATGCACCTGTCTCTGAGCGCACCAAGGGTGTCTCCATCTGGGCCACTGAACTCCAGCCTCCCAGGGTGAAGTCCCTGTCTTGAGTGTGTAATAAGAGGATAATTCCCACTCCCAAGTCAGTGAAGCAAAACCTACTGCCCTGCATGACCCAATGCTCATGATTTAAGTGGATTAATTACAATTGTCTGTGTGTTTCTGGCATAAAATGAACAAAGACTGTAAACAGATTTTATAAGAACAAATTTAAAATTTAGATATATCAATATTTTTTCCCAATTTGGAAATGATTTCCAATGTAGCCTTTCTCCAGCTCTTATGGTTGTGTTTTTAATATTAACTGATGGTCTATTTGGAATTAAATTATTGTTGAGGAATTAATTGGACTTATTATAATTTTAAATGAGTATATTTGAACAAAAATTAGTTTGTAATCAACTAAGTATGGAAATGTATAAAAGAATGACATCCAACTGGGACCAGCCTAAGGTGCCCCAGTGGTGGAACCCATCTGCTTTTAAAACTTGTATGTTTTCTGCAAATAAAAAGAAATGTGGAAGTATAGTTTAAAGGTAAAAATGCAAATTTACACTAATGCATAGATTTTAAGATAGAAAATCAAAGTCATCTGAATACAGAGTACATATACGTGGTCATATACACAACCACTTAGTCTTACGTAAATAACTCTCTCTCTCTCACCCACACACACCCCCCCACATCCACACCCACACCCACACACACACATACACATACACAGAGAAACACTCGGGCACATACATCCGTATGCACATGCACAAACCCCAAACAACATTCTCTTACTTTGTGGAGAAATACTAAATAAAATATTATGAAAAACTAAAAACAATTTTAAAAATCACGACTATAACAATATAAACATAGCCTAACATTAATTCTGGTGCAAACTCTATGCCCTGATGTTGACACTGGTGGACAGGAACGTGAGCTAGGAGGCGCTGTCTTCACCAAGGATGTTTTTACATTGCTGGATCTGTCAGCCCCTTTGAGGATCAAGCACAGATATTTTTTTCTTTTCTTGTCCTTTTTATCTCAATTCTACATTTCACATTAGAAAATAATCCAACCTAATGTCTGCCCAAGGGAAATCTCTCTAGATTCATACATTTATTGATAGAGTAGGTCACATGGAAATTTAATCTAATATAGGTTTAAGTGGAAAGAATAAGAACAGGCACATTTATTATTACTATATATCCCCAAACCAGTCAAGCTGATGTTATTTTGAGATCTCTGCAATGGAATTTTTTAAAAAAGAGTATTAAGTAAAACGGAGCCTGCATCATAATTTAATGATTCTGCTAATGTGCTTCTTGATTTTAATCTACTATAAATCCATTGCAATTATGTAGTGGAATTATTTAATGTGATTTTGCCTGTCTGAATCTATTATTTTTCCACAAGAAGCTGTCTGGAAAATACCAAAATGTATATCACCTGACAGGCAAATAGATTTCCATTCTCAGCAAAGTATAATATGTAATTTAAATTCATTATCTGAGAATGTGAGATCACATTAAATATATAGAAAATAATCTTTCTGGTCAGGGGCAGCTGAATTTTTACTATCAAAATATATCAGATTTCTATAATATTAACAGTTTCATTATCTTGAGAAAAGAAGAAAAGTGCTATTTTTATTAGCCCACTTGCATTGGTTGGATTCTAGTATGTAGTCCAAATTTGTCCACAGCTGTTTAGCATTAAAACCAATGAGACTGACTACATTATAGAAAGTTCCCTCCTTCTATACCTTGGAACATATTGGCTGCAATGGTCTGAATGTTGATGTCCTCTCCCCCACATTCATATGTTGGAATCCAATGTGATCATATTAAGAGCTGGGGCCTTTGTGAAATGACTAAGTCATGAGCTCCATCCTCATATATAGTCTCCTTCTCACCCTTATGAAAGAGGCTCAGTGCCAGCGAGCTCCCTTGCCCTTGCCTCCTTTGCTTTGTGAAGGCACCAGCAAGAAGGCGCCATCTTTGAAGCAGAGAATAAACTCTCACCAGACAACAAATTTATATTTTTTTTCTCAATTCTGATGCACTATAAGAATATAAATACTCCTTGTGTGAGACATTAGAATTCTAAATAGGATTAATAGGACATCCTTTTTTTCTTTTCTTTTTTTTTTTCCCTTGAGACCCCAGGATGTGCCATCCTCAGGCCACAGACACTAGCCCTAGCTCAGGTCCCAGCCTATAGGTGAGGTCCTGACACAAGCAGGCAGCCACCTGCAAGCCATGACTGTGGTTCTCACTTTGGAATTTCATCAAACTGCCAGAGATACAGAAAGTTGGGGTCAGGCCCAGCAGGGGCAGCTGCCCCTCCCAGGGACAGCGTGTTGCTCCCACCCACCACCGCCCAGGCCCGCTGTCTCCTCTGCCTCACTGACCCCCTGCCAAGTCTCCCCGTTCCTGAGCCAGCACCGCATTCATCCGGCTCTCTTTTAAAAATTATTATTATACTTTAAGTTCTGGGATACACATGCAGAATGTGCAGGTTTTTTACGTAGGTACACACGTGCCACGGTGGTTTGCTCCACCCATCAACCCATTATCTACATTAGGTATTTCTCCTAATGCTATCCCTTCCTTTGCCCCCCTACCCCCCAACAGGCCCCAGTGTGTGATGTTCCCCTCCCTGTGTCCATGTGTTCTTATTGTTCAATTCCCACTTATGAGTGGCAACATGTGGTATTTGGTTTTCTGTTCTTGTGTTAGTTTGTTGAGAATGATGGTTTCCAGCTTCATCCATGTCCCTACAAAGGACATGAACTCATCCTTTCTTATGGCTGTATAGTATTTGATGGTGTCTAATTAAACTAAAGAACTTCTGCACAGCAAAATAAACTATCATCAGAGTGAACAGGCAATCTACAGAATGGGAGAAAATTTTTGTAGTCTATCCATCTGACAAAGGGCTAATATCCAAAATCTATAAAGAACTTAAACAGATTTACACTTAAAAAAAAATCAAAAAGTGGGCAAAGGATATGAACAGACACTTCTCAAAAGAAGACATTTATGAAGTCAACAAAGGAAAAAAAGCTCATCATCACTGGTCGTTAGAGAAATGCAAATCAAAACCACAATGAGATACCATCTCATTCCAGTTAGAATGGTGATCATTAGAAAGTCAGGAAATGACAGATGCTGGAGAGGATGTGGAGAAACAGGAATGCTTTTGCGCTGCTGGTGGGAGTATAAATTAGTTCAACTATTGCAGAAGATGGTGTGGCAATTTGTTAAGGATCTAGAACCAAAAATACCATTTGAACTAGAAATCTCATTCCTGGGTGTATACCCAAAGGATTATATATCATTCTATTATAAAGACACATGCACACGTATGTTTACTGCAGCTCTGTTCACAATAGCAAAGACTTGGAAACAACCCAAATGCCCATCAATAATAGACTGGATAAAGAAAATGTGGGGCATACTTTTAACAACTCTAAAAAGTAACTTTAATTTAAAAAATATTTACAAGCATTATCAACCCTATTCTCTAAAGCAGGTTTATTGGAGGTGAAGCAGTAGAGGAACAAGACTTGGAGAGCTTTGGTTGTGTCTCTCTTACTCTCCGGAAGTATGAAAAAATAAATTTTCATTGTTCAAGCCGCCAAGTTTGTGGCACTTTCTTACAGCAGCAATAGCTCACTAATACACAAGTATGTTTTTATTGCAGAAAGAATTTTGTTTTATACAATATCGGAATTATGTTTGCATAGGTTGTGATTTAAAGAGCTATAATGTGTACTGAAATCTTCACCACATTCATAGAAAACTCATGAGACTCAATGTAATCGTTCTCTTAAAATATTTAGCGGGGTAGGAGACTTTTAATCTGAACTTGGCACTTTAAAATTCCTGGATTATATTGTTGCACTAGATAGAGATAGATAGATAGATTGATTGATTTAATTCATTTTGCATACAACTATCTAGTGGGATATATATAATGTAATAGGCAAAATATAGATAGTATACTATATATTATAATTTATGCTGTATAATAGATATTATATACATATATACATATATATTCATATATTATGATACATATATGATACATATGATATGATACATATGATATAATATATAATATATGATACATATATTATCATATATGTATTTATATATGTTTGTATGTGTGTATTCCATCAAATATTAGTATTTTTAGACAAAATGAATAGGCTTGCCTAAAATTTTATCTTTAAAATATCTTGGTTTTAATGTCAATAATTTGTTTGCATCATTCATCCCAAATTTAGTTTTAAGGAAGAGGAACAGGACTAGTCAATTCAATATGGGTGTACCATAGAAAAATCATATTATGATGTATAATGTTGTTGAATGTGGCCTTGGGAAATAAAAATTGTTAAACTATTTTAATCCTTTAGAGAACTTTGATCCTTTAGAGGCTGTCAGTAAATATTGCATAAAATATAAGCAACTTTTTACCAAAATAATGAAGCCATCTTTTCCAAATTGAATTTTAGTGAGTTTTTGTACACATCAAATGTCCTAAGGAATTACTGGGATAAAAACTATTATATGAACCATATTGATAGATCTCAATATGAAAATATTTCTGCACTATAAATTGTCATGAACACTCAGCAAAGTCAGCATGGACTCATGCTTACAATTTGGTTCAGATGTTGAGATTGAGGGTTACACACACACACACACACACACAAACAATCCAAGAGGCATGATAAGATTTATCACTTACATAATTGAGGCTTTTCTGAGTATAGAATGGCAGATCCACGCAGCAGTTCCAAAACCTCCTAGGAGAATAAGGAAAAGAGAGTAGCCTGTGGCTATTACTATGGTTAGAGGTTGGGGTCAGGGTGACGGTACTTAACACAACAGGGGCTTCTGCGAATTGAATATCTGCATTGCACTGGTTCACTAAAAAGTACAGATATCTTCCTTATCAGCTTTCTTTTTTTTTTTTTTTTTGAGACGGAGTCTCGCTCTGTCGCCCAGGCTGGAGTGCAGTGGCCGGATCTCAGCTCACTGCAAGCTCTGCCTCCCAGGTTCACGTCATTCTCCTGCCTCAGCCTCCCAAGTAGCTGGGACTACAGGCGCCCGCCACCACGCCCGGCTAGTTTTTTGTATTATTTTTTAGTAGAGACGGGGTTTCACCGTGTTAGCCAGGATGGTCTTGATCTCCCGACCTCGTGATCCACCCGTCTCGGCCTCCCAAAGTGCTGGGATTACAGGCTTGAGCCACCGCGCCTGGCTCTTATCAGCTTTCTTATCAGCTTGCCCAGATGTGTGACACAAAGAGAAGACAGAGGGGAAAGGCTCAAAATCTGTCAGCAGTCAAACATCAAAAAGTGAAATCAGACTCCTTATAATAGAAACATAATGTTAACTTAGTTACGAGATCTAATCCATTTACTATACTCTTAAATTAGGCTTGTTAAATATTTTATTTACTAATTTGAAATCTATATTCACAATTGATAACTTACCTTTTACTTTTTATTTTAGGAGTACTATTTCAAGTTTTGGAATTGGATTGTGTAGGCTAGCTTCATACAATGATATTGTAAATTTCCTTTCATTCTTCTTATAGTAGAACAGTTAAATAAATTAGTAATTATTTGTTTATTGGAAGTTTTGTAAAATCTCAATTCCAGAGTTCTTTGATGGCATTTTTATATCTTCCATTCCTGCTAAGTAATGTATTTAGATTTTACATAGTTGACTCTCTGTGTGTGTTCGTGTATGCATGAAAATATGCACATATATATATATATGGATATAGGTATATGCTTGATATATAGAGATAGAGAAATACACACATATTTGTTTTCTAGAAATTTTCAAATTCATCACAGAAAGTTCTACACTGAATTCTTTTAGAATATTTTCTTGTCATATTGCTTTCACTAGTCTTACTATTATTTGTTCCAACTTTTTTTTGATAGTTTTTTGACTCTGAGAAATTTACTTAAACTTTCTAAGCCTCAGTTTTCTTATTTATAAATTGCGACGGATAAAACCTAAGGTGTGAGTTTTCTTTTGTTGTGTGTCAAATTACTACAAACTTGGTGATTTAAGACAACCCACTCTTATTATCTCACCATTTCCATGAGTACAATGTCTGGGCACAGCTTAATTGAGTCCACTGTGCAGGGTCTCACCAGGCTACAGTCAAGGTGTTGACCAGTGTTGGCATCTCATCTGAGGTTCAAGATGGTCTTTTAAGCTCATGTGGTTGGTAGTGGAGTTCAGTTCCTTACAGTTTAAGGACTGAGGTGGTTGACTTCTAGAGACTTCTCCCCTCACCCCAATTTCCAGCCATGTGGCAGTCTCCACAAAATGGAACTTTCCTTTTCCATTTCGGTAAGAAGCCAATTCTTGCCTCTTACCACCACCACTTCATCTGAAAGGCTAAACTGATTAAGACAGGCCACCCAGAATAATCACCCTTTGATTAACTCAAAGTCAACTGATTAAGAACCGTAATCACATCTGCAAAATGTCTTTACTTTTGCTATATAGTGGCAGCAATATCCATCACACTCATTCTGCACACAGTCAAGGAGCTGGATTACAGGAAGTGAGAACATTGGGGGGTGGGAGTCTTGAGGGTCATCTTAGAATTCTGCCTACTGTACCTACCCAGATGGGTTGATGATACTTGTCAGTGACTTACTGAGATCATATCCATAAAGATGCAGTGCACCATCTCAGCAAACTGAATATACCTCTCAGGCTCTGACCAATTCTATGCCCTGAGAGGTCTCTTTATGCAGCACCTTTCCTGTCTGACCACAGAAGGGCTATGTGGGTGCTGGGAGTGTGCAGGGCCTTTGCCAGAAGAACATTGGAGGCTCCCTTGTCTCTCTTGCTCTTCCGTGGCACAGACTTTGGATAGATTAAGTCCTGGTCACTCTTTTATCCTCATATACCATGATCAGGGTCTGATTTCAGCTTAGGTCATTTTTCTACTTGCCCAGAAACTACAACCTGGGTGTGACCTGGTTTCCTCCATAGGGCACTAGATGTACCCAGGAAGATCACTCAAGGTCCAACACCAAGCAGGCCTGAAACAACACTCCAGAGAGGGGCGGAGCTGTGCCCTGGAGCTTTGCAGGATGTCAGCTCAAGGGAAGGATTTCTGAGCTGCTGGGTTTTGAGAATTTCAACCCTTAGAATTACTGCAGCAGCTTACTGAGGTCATACAGCCTCTCAGTCTCTTTTTTCTATACTAAATCTCTTTTTCTAGACATAAATGGTCTTCTTCAAAGAAATTTTAGCTGAGCCGTTTCAATCCATTTACGCTAGCTTTTCAAAAGTAAGAAAAATTCTTGAACATAGATCAAACTTGCAGAAGTAAAAAGGAACCAAGCACAGGAGTTTCCGTAGGGTTAAAACCTGCTGTTAACTATAAATACTTTCAAATTTCATTCCCTCCCCTAGTACAGAGAAGCTCTCCGCATAGATCCACAAATTTTATTTTTTCATCATGTAAGTGTTCAGTAAACTTTGTGTCTTCCTTAACACTATGCTGTTCTGGTGGACTGAACTATTGACTAGCCATGTGGCATGTTAAGTCAGAGCCTCCTGCTCTGCAAAGTCCTCTTCATTTCTGGTCTTATTTTTCCTCACACACCTGGGAGGAAAAAGAACTAAGTGCAGGTGGACCTCTGCCCAAGCCAGCTCTTTCTAGTTCCAAGGCCTCCTGCAAATCCTTTAGTTCTGTTTTCTAAACTTGCACAATAATATAACTACTTGAGGACAACACAACTATCTGATAGTGAGACAACCACATCCAAAACCTATTGCAATGTCCAGCATACAGCTGAGGCACTTGAGGCTCTGAGAGAGGGAATGATCTGCCTAAGCCAGCCCTGGGCAGAGCTAGGACTGAATGCAAGTCCTCCTCCTGCAAAGCTGGGAGTTTCATAGGGGACTGTCATGGCCCCTTTCCTACACTAGTCAAATTGGGATGAGCCCAATTTATAGGATCAGCCCATTTATGTCTTATGTCCCCATTATATCTCATGGGTAACTTGGTAGTGGTAGTCCCTAGGACATTATTCATATTTTATGAAATGATGGTGACACATTTCATTGATTCTCTTGGAAGAGCAAGGTGTAAGGATGGAAAGATGAATTCTCCTCAGACTGGCTGCCCCCAAAGAGACAAAGAAACAGACTTTGGGCCAGGATCTTTTTCTATCTTTTCTACACTCAAGCAGAGAAAGTTTTGTGCCGAAAGAAAGCCACAGCCACTTAGAACACAAGACCCACTAGCCAAGGATTTCCTATAATATAAATGAATAAATGCTCTTTGTTTTCACTCAGTGCAGGTGTCTTAGCAATCCATGCATATGAAATACACTTACAAATGTATTAGATCCTTCATACTAAAGAAATTTATGACTCTGCCTAAATTATGTGACCTTGCAAATGTTCCCATGCATTCTGGCTCTTGGCTTTTCTAAAATCCTTCGCCTTTGCTGTCATCCACACAATGTAATAGTGGGTTATCTTCTATTACTTTATAATTGGTTTTCATTGTCCTATAATTGATTTCTGTCTGAATCTTACCACTAAAATTATGTTGGAAATCACCCCAGCTACTTAAAGGAAAAAAAGAAAATCACCATCTTCAATTAGGTAACGCTTATAAACAAACATTACCGACCTTGCCAACATCCTACTTTGGTTGCCTTGGAAAGGGGAAGAAGAGGTGGCTGGAGAAGCAATAAGACCAGGATGAATGGCCTTGGTTTTCCTTATTCTAATTCTTGTCCAGGGAATTCTTGGATTGAGACAGAGAGAGAGAGAGAGAGAGAGAGATTGTATGTTGATATTTTATATATTATATATGTGTATATGTGCATATATATATATTTATTTGCTGTCTTTGTTGTCATTAGAAATGGTGCTTGCATTGTTATGAGAAAGACAAACTAAAGTCTTCCCTTTAATTGATTAAAGTTAAATAACTTTAATAATAACTTCAGACAGAGAGATAAATTACCAATAATTTAGAGAATTAAAAGGTAGCTGATGATCAAGACAGTATTAAAATCTCCTTCCATCTGACTAAAATTTAGATAGGTCTTCCTAACACTAGGTCCCTGACCTCCCCCTCTTTTTAGAGCATTTGTTTAAAAAAAAACCACACACTTCTAATTATAAACTCTTACTTTGTTCCTTAGAAATTTAATTTAATATTTTATATGAAAGTTGCCAGAATCAAAATGGAATCACTAATGTTAAATAAAACTCTGACAAATAGAGCCAGGGAAACCATGACGAGAAAGTTTTGTTTGCATGCCTGATAATGAAAAAGACTATAAAAAAGAAAGCCTTGCACAAAGGCCATTGCAACCTTGCACAAAAAAAATACTTCTGCAAGGACATCTGCCCAGCAACTGCCTGTCCAACCTTGCACTGGCGTCACCCTTTTATGGATCATTGTAGCCAAGGATAATTATGTAGTTCTTCTCATTTTTTCTTTAAAAACCTTTGCCTTTCTTTACCTCCCAGAAAAGGATACATACAAATACATTTATACAGCCCAAGTATTCTCATTGTAATGCTCTATTTCCAAACAAACATCTTTTTCTTTCAGGAAGACTCTGTGTTTGTAATTTAGATTGACGCTTAAAAAGCACCTTGAGAGTTTCAAAATCTAGAAATGTCTTTCTCAAGGACCTGGGAGCCCTCCCTCTCACATGCAATCATCCAGGGAGATAAGGCCCCCCTCTCTCAGTCTTTGTGAAGGGTGGGAGCCTAAATTCAATGGGGCCCCTTACTCCAAGTTGTAAAGTTATCTCAGGTCATGAAGATGTAAGAAAGTTTACCTTTCATTTAGGTTTGGCCAACTGGCAAACACAGATGGCCTATGATCTTTCCCGACTCCAGTTGTTAACAATGCTAATGCTTCTTGTTTCAGCAGAGTTGAGTTCAGGCTATGATCTAGTCCCCTACTGCAATGGCCTTGAATGAAGTCTTACCTGTTTAATTTTGTCCAGTGTAATTTTTGTACTAATAGTAGGAAAAAAATGTTTCAAGCTTTCAGAAAATATTTAAAATACAGGAAAGTCAGAGAATATTAGAGCCAACACTATGAAACCACCACAAATATTGAACAGATGTTGATATGTTGGTAAAGATCTTTGGAACCCTTTCCCACTCTCCTCCCCAGAAGCAGCAACCATCATGGACCTGGTGTGCAGTTGCTGATGCCAGTGGGAAAGGGGAGAGACAGAGACTCAACCAACAGACCATGGCAATGGTGACCGGCTGAGAGCAATGTCTATGTCCCACTGGGTCAGAAGAGCAGGACTTACTGCCCTGGCAGAGGAGTGAGCTCTGGATGGTGATTCTGCACACTGGAACCCCCACTTTTATCCGTCATTCCCCCAAGGACTTTTTGGAGAGAAGGAGTGGGGAGCTGGCCTTTCTGGGGCAGCTCCACTTAGAAACCAACTCCTAGGTTTGGGGACCTCAGAATTATTCTGGGGTTTAAGCAAGACCTAGCATTAGTTTGCAGCACAGGTCAGGTGTCTTGAGAACATAGTTCCTGTGGAGGTGGAGTTGACTTTCTGTCGATTTGCATTTGGTCAACTCAGTTAATTAGAGATCAAAGCCAGAAAGAATGTTCCTGGGCTGAGGTCAAGTGTGGGATATTCTGTTTCTTATAAACAGCCCTAAATATGTGCCCACATCCACGAATTTCAGTTTAGTATGCATCTTTTTATCTGCCTGAAGGCAATTCAAAACTACAGAGTCTGCACTTTGCCCAGAGGTAGAATCCTAGGGAAGGGCATGTGCAATTCTGTATTTATCAGACAGGGATGGGAGCTTGGGAGAACCAGGCATGGCCCAGGTCCCCTGCTCTTCTTCAGCTGTATTTCCTGCCCCTAGGACTCAACTGTTACCAATTTTAGTTGAGGAGTGGTGGAGTCGGGCTTTCCCAACATTGAATACTGTGCTCACGATGACCATCTTAGATTTTTGATCCTAGGGAGAAAGCTCCTCTCTCAGTAAAGCTGTATTTTTCTCCTTTGCTAATTTATTTTCAATGCATTAACATTTTCCTACCAAGTCCTGTAAAGTTCAGCCACCATAAGCACTTGATGTGAATCCCAAGACACAACAGAAAACAATTTAATAAAATCCTTCCACGTAACAGTTCCTCTGTTTCTGGAATAAGAGTGAAACGTAAAGAACTTTAACAACCTCTACTTATCTTGCCTCAGCTGATCCCATAGTTAGCACCTCTCACTTGTCTTACTGAAATCCAGGTGCCATTTTCTGGACCAGTTAGAGATTTTGGGGTACAACTGACATATGCTTGCTGGCTAATTCCAGTGAAGAGAAGACTCATTGAACTGAGTAAGGGTAGCTGAACAATCAGTCCTCAAAAGTATGAGGCCCACAGACCCTAGAGGCCCTGGGAAGTGAGACCCAGTGGACAAGTCCTTCCGGGTGCAAAGTTTCAAATCTTTCTATATTTGGTTCCATCTTAGAATCAAGATTTCATTTCCAGAAGAGGGAGATTCTGATTGGCCTGGTTTTGATCACCTGCTGCCTCCTGCAGGTGATTTCCTGGGGGTCAGTTTAATGGACATGCTTACTCTGTATGTTCCAGGGAAATGGGGTCACCTATTCTTCAAGACTTACGTAGGAATTACCTGGCTTTAACACTGGAAGTCCTGCCTCCTGGGAAAACCCTCAGTCCCATGAAATGGAAGGACAGTTGTTCACCCTAATAGAGCTTGATCTTCAAAAGAAAATTTAGGTGTTATTACCTGACAAAGGCTAGAGAAAAGTTGAGTTGGCAAAAACAGTAAGTATTCATCACAGAAAAAAAGTTATTATTTTTTGAAATAGAAAAATAGAAAAACTTATTATTATTATCAGACAATGGAAGTATGGATGGTGTGAGGACAAAAATAATAAATATTGAAGTTGACCATCTTTTGATTCCAGTTGTGGTATATAATTTTCTACATTCCACTGGTCAGACCACTGGAGTGAGAAACATGGGAGAGAATGAGAGATTCAATATGTGGACTTAGTTTTCAAACTTTGTCTAGGAGCCCCAGACTCCTTTTAAAGGAAGGGGGATTCATTAATTACCCAGAAACATCATACAATTTTTATAACCTCTTTCCTTGTTTTTTTTTCTCTGTAATCAGACTTTTTCTGATTACAAAACCAATTCCTTCCACGGCATGAGTTTTGGAGAACAGCAGGTACAAGCACCATCTTAAGTATAATTTGTTGCTAATATGTTCAGGTTATATAAACTCCAGTTGAGCATTTATGCAATACCAGGCACAGGAAAGCCTCCGACCTGCAAACACATCAAGACCAAGACAGTGCCCCTAGGGGCATGTAGTTGAGCGGCTCTAGTTGTGGAACCAATGTCCTTTGGAATCAGCTAACTTTGCTGAGTTTTGCAGCCACAGCCTGTCCCTCTATCTCTTGCAAACCATCCACCAGTGAATGCTCCAGGAGTCCGGAAAGAGGAGTTTCTATGAATTGTCGAAAATCTGCTACCAATCCTGTGAATTTTATAGATGGTTCTCACCCTCCAGTGGTAGGCCATTGGTACAATTTGTGAATAAGAATTGTTCCATGCAAATGTTTCATAATTAATTATAATTTCTGTGTCAGGATTAAAATATATAGGTGACTCAAATTTCATGGTATATCAACTTCATATTTCATCAGAGTCTTATTTTAATTCTGCATTCTATTTTATTCAAAAACTTATATTTGAACATGCACAGCCAAAGTAGCCACATTGGAGACAGCTAAAAACACAGAATTGCTAAAGTCAGACTTGGTTTTTGTCCAGTGACTGCTAAATGTTGTTTTAATGAAACCACATTTTTTTAAACCCCCTTTAAATGTTAATATATGCTTCTACTCAGAAGATTTTAGAATGTAAGAGCTAAAGCTTTCTTAACTTCTTTTTTAGACTTAATTTATTCATTTTTACTTCAAGTTTGGATTTTGTGTGTGTGCATGGATTAGCCTAATTCTGATGCTTCTTAATTGTCACAAAATAGATTTTTATATTTTATGATAATCTTTACATTCCTTATTCCTAAAGCCAGGCACATTCCAAATTTTTAGGATATTCCCCAATTTACACTATTATTTTATTTTTCTACATTAACAAAATTCAGCAGATACTTCAATGTTCAGCATTCAAATACATCTCTTACAATGGAATGACACCAAGTTGGCTTGTTGTATGACCGTCCCCACTTTTGTTTTTTGAGAATTTGGTAAAACTCTATACATGTTTCCCTAAGAAACCAAGCCAATAGCTTCAAACTTATCTTTGCTTACACTTGCAAACAAAACAGAAAGAGCGGGTTTGATGAACATTGGGAAGGAGGATGGCATAACCTACATTTTCTCAGCATGTTAGTAAACAAAGATTCAGCTTAAGGATGAGAACTAAAAATAATATCATAAGGTCTGCAACTAACTGAACCTCCGCTTGGCCATGGGAACCCCAGAGAAACCCTAAAAACTGAGTTCAGGCCATGACAAGATGGAAAGTCAGATAGACCTCATGATACCCCTTTGGGGTTTAGACACAACAACCGAACGCATTAACTTTAAAAGAGGGATCATAAGACTGATGCAACAGGCCGTTTGTGGCAACAAGATACCAAATTATAAGCAAGACTTACAGCCAGGCTAGGCAAGGATTAAGTCACGCTTCCCCTACATCTAAAGAAGAAACTGCGATCTAACTGCCACATAGTTTCTTTTTCTCCAGCAGCTAAACAAACACTGGTCTTGAAATGAAGCAATATTAAAACAATTGCAGCTCAACCACCACCAGGTGCTGACTAACTGACCCTTTGTTTCACCAGCCATAACTACAGCTTTGATTAGACAACAGGTCAATTTCTGTAACTTTCTCCTGATAAGACACCACTGACCGGGGACTGGTTCTGGCTGGTTTACAGAGGCTGCACATGTGAATGCCAACGTGTTCTGAAAAGACCTTTAGGCGTATAGGGCCTAGCTGCGATACATTTGACTTCACCCCAAGGTGAACATGAAATGCACGTAGCATGTATGTTTTCTTATTACACACATGCACAACCTCCCCCTTACGATTATTCATAGCTTTTCCTATGATGTGTTGAATATGTGTACTTAGCTAACCTCTTCAGCATATGTTTCTGTCACACCTCTCCTCCTTCTATGTGCCTAACTTTTGGGCTCTGCTGGAAGATACATTTCCCAGACTGTTAGAATAATCACCTTGCAGGCAGTAACGCTTTGTAAGAAATAAAGCCCTCTTCCCAAATTTATAGATCTCTTGATTTTTCAGCTGCCAAGGAGAATGTGCAAACCTAGCAGTTAACCATCACATTTCCTGTGAGTCGCATAGCTGTTCAGCACATTAGCATCAAGAACATAGAATAACAATGTGGAGGACACAATGCCTTGTGTCATGGGTTGAATTTATTCCTCCCTGTCAAAATAATTTGATGTACCAAATCCCAGTACCCGTGAATGTGACTTCATTTGAAAATAGGATGTTTGTAAGTTAAGATGAGGTCATTAACGTAGACCCTAATCCAATATGACTAGTGTCCTTATGAAAACAGGGAAATTTGGACACAGACACACAGGGAGATGTCATCTGGTGACAGAAGCAGAGATTGAAGTCGTCAAACTTCAAGCCATGGAACACCAAGGATTGCCAGCAGCCATTAGAATCTAAAAAACATACAAATAAAATCAAGAGGTTCTCCTCTGCAGATTTCAGAGGGAGCATGGCCCTGCCAATACTTTAATTTTTGATTTCTAGCCTCCAGTTCTATGAAGCAATAAACTTCTGCAGTTTGGAAGCACCCAGTTTGTGGTGCTTCGTTCTAACAGTCGCAGAAAAATGAATGCACCTTGTCTTCAAGAACTGCTACTACGCAGGGATTTGTTGATCAGCAGCTCCATGCCAGACACCAGGTCATTTCCATGCATGCACAGGCAAATAAAATGCAGCTGCTTTCCTGAAGAAGTGTGCACACTGTACACCATTGGGATGTTTGGCAGAGCTGGACTTGGTAGCAGATGGGGATCCTAAAGACAGCCTCTTTCTCTGCAATGGTAGCACACTTAAAATAACGTTTGAATTGTAAACCTCTTCCCAGGGTTCCAAGATATTTTAAGAAGATGTAGATTTAGAGTGATCAAACCTAACAAGAGACAGTTATCCACACTGTAGCTTTCAGGTCTTCTATTTATTAATGAACCATTTCTGCAGGCTAGAGGATTAACAGCGAGAACAGTCAATCATTGCTTCTGTATTTGCTACTTTGAAATCTCCTATATAGCTCTGAAAAAAAGAAATCTGTGTAGTCATCAGTCTGTATTTTGTTGGTAATTATTTATAAACTTTGCACAACAGCTTCGTGAAATTACAACGTTTTCTTTCATATGTGTGATGTGTTTGATCTTAGCAAAACACTAGTGGCAACTGGAAAATCCAGGATGTTTGCCTTTAAGATTGTATTAAGGGCAAAAATCACGTCCTATCCTCTAAGGCTTCTATTTAATTTCAACCATTACCGTGTTTAATTGGAAAGAGAATTTGAAGATAAATCACATCATGTAAATCATGTAAAGCTTTAGAGAGTCTAGCTATATTGGCTTTAAATTATTGCATAGATTTTTTTTAACCTCACAACAGTGTTGACAGGTAGATCACAATGAATCAGTCTTCCTACTGTATGTTCTCATTATGTATTTTTATTTTATTTTATTTTTTTTTTTTTGAGACGGAGTCTCGCTCTGTCGCCCAGGCTGGAGTGCAGTGGCCGGATCTCAGCTCACTGCAAGCTCTGCCTCCCGGGTTCCCGCCATTCTCCTGCCTCAGCCTCCCGAGTAGCTGGGATTACAGGCGCCCACCACCCCGCCCGGCTAGTTTTTTGTATTTTTTTAGTAGAGACGGGGTTTCACCGTGTTCGCCAGGATGGTCTCGATCTCCTGACCTCGTGATCCGCCCGTCTCGGCCTGCCAAAGTGCTGGGATTACAGGCTTGAGCCACCGCGCCCGGCCTCATTATTTAATATTAACACCTGCCCCAGGGGCTTGTAAAGTAATCATAAACTTTTCCTAATGGATACTACATATAAAAGAGACTTTAGCACACATTTCTCTCTTCATTTTATCCAAGTGCATTACATCTTTCCTGATACGGTGTGGGTCTATAATCCTACCAAATCTCTTACTGAATTGCAATCCCCACATGCTGAAGGAAGGGCCCAGTGGGAGGTGTCTGAGTCATGGGAGCAGACTTCCCCCTTTGCTGTTTTTCTAATGAACTTCTCATGAGATCTAGTTGATTAAAAGTGTGTAGCACTTCCCACTTCACCCTCTTTTCTGCTCTGCCATGGTAAGACGTGCTTGCTTCCCCTTTGTCTTCTGCTATGATTGTTTCCCAAAGCCTTCCAGCCATGCTTTCTCTACAGCCTGCAGAACTGTGAGTGAATTAAATGTCTTTTCTTCATTACCCAGTCACAGGTAGTTCTTCATAGCACTGTGAAAACAGACTAATACACTTCATTTCTTCCTTCCTTTGTTCCTTACACCGAATCTGGAAAACTTCAAATAAAAACTTAGATATTATCTTCTTCTACTCCTTCCATAGAAAAGAGAATTATCAGGACCAAAAAAATGAAAGTGACTTTCTTATAGTATAATGAAATTTAAGAATGTGATATTTAGTCTCTTACGGACCAATAAGAGAAGAAAATTCATCCTGAGAACTCTGTGAGAAAAATGTGGATCAAGGAATAGTTTCATATCTATAATTAAAGGTATCCTGTTTTAAGAAAACAAACAGTTTAATATTGACCAGAGAATATCAAATTAGTGGTATCATTAGTCTCCTAAGCAAGAAGTTGACTTCTTGCTTAGGAGACAGGAAATCCTAGCAATTTTATAGACAGCTATTTAATACAGAGTCCCTGCACCAGAGTTGGGGACCACACTTGCCAAATGGGGTGATACAACTGCCCTCGTAATTCCATTGCAAAGCACAGTCTGCCATAAGCACATGAATTTGTGTGGTTAAGTTTTAGCTGGTTTGCTGTGATACTGGATGACTGTGGCTCACTGTGGCGATGATGTTGGCTGGGTCATTTAAATTCTCCCTTTTTTGATTCCTGATAAGGGAATTACAGCCATTTGTCACTTGTTGCCAACATAGAAGATGCAGATAGTGGTCTGACTCCCTGCCAAGTCTGACTTCTAGAGAGCAGGCTGCCTCTATGAGTTGGTTACTGTCAATAATGAGTTGGTGTCCTTTGCAGGTTGCTCCAGAATTTTGGTCTGATTTCTGTTTTTATATGGTCTGACTGTTGCCTGTATATTCAGACTCTCAGCGTGAAGACTATAGAGACTCCACGAGGCACAGAAATGGGATCTGACATGAGTTACAACCACAGGTTTCATCACTGCCCCCGGTGTGCATCGTGGTTGCTCCAAGCAAAGCCATGGAACTTTCCAAACTAAGAATTTAAGATCTCAAAACTTCTCTTGACAGGTTGGAAAACATTGTTCTATACAAGCATTTCTCATAAAAGATATCACTGTTAATCTTGGTTCTGTCTATGGAAATGGAAAAATAAAAATGCTGCATTTATTGAGAGATTAAAAAGATAATAGACAAAAGTTTTCCTTTCCCTTTGAAACTTTGATGAATTTTGCTATAATCTTCAAAGTCAAAGCAACAATAAAGTCTACACTTGGCAATGAAGATCAGACTTACTTCATTTCTAGCATAAGAAATAAAGCTGAGGTATAGGTTCAAATGTACATAAATAACCCTCACCTCCTGAATGTCTTAATCTCATTACGCATAGAATTAAGTGATTTTTTTCCCCTGACTACAGAAATAACAGGACATTGATTAGTTGTCCAGTTGTCATATCAGTGTGCTTTGTCGTTATAAATATAGTGAGGCTCACAAGTGTGGTGCTTTGACAAGATGTTTGACTCTGAATCCTTGTTCGCGCTCATTACTGGCTTGCTTCTGCCTGAGTTTCAGTGATTTGGATCTTAAGAGAACGCACCATGGGCAGTGGCTGAAACTTTGCTAGGCTGTGCATGAGATCAGACAGGCCCCAGAGTTGACCTTCCTGAGCTGATATCCTGCCTTTAGGAATGTGAGCAAAGAGAACATCTCTGAGACATATGTTCCAGATTCCCATTAAACACGGGATATAAGTTTGTGCATAATGCCCACAATCCTGACTCACCTCCTTGGTAATTTGAAAACTATGCCACTGTCTTTTCTGGGACAGAGTGTTTATAACTGTAATATCCATATAGGTTCATATGGACACTTTGTGTTTTCTGATCCAAAGGAATGATCACGGCGCTTTGTGAGGCGGCTAAATGAGATTTATTGGTATTTTCCTTTGGGCAACTGACCAAAGTCACATTTTGCTCTGAGATATAATGTTAGAAATTCATTTATCTGTGATTTGTACACTCAACTGGCAGTCTCTTTACAAGGACTTTCTCTTGATCAGAGTATCGATCTATGAATTACTCTAGCAATAAAGCTGGTCTGAGAAAGGATGTGGAGAGACACAAAGCAACAGGATGAGAAACATCATGGAGGAGAAACATGGTTCTTATATGTAGAGAACTAGCATATAGATGTAGGGGACAAGATAAACAAATGAAGTGAGGGCAGAGCTATTCAGCATGAGGAAATACACTGATAAAAATGCTTTACGAACAAAAAATCTTCAAGGCAAATTCGCAAGCCTCCGTATTCCATTTCTTTGACTCATTCAGAAAATATCTCAAGTAGCAACCGTGTATCAGGACCAGGTAGGGGCACACCGAATGTGCAAGCCTTCATAGTGAGAGAGGAGAAACTTGGGTCCAAATACCTTCTCTAAAGGCAAAGTAATAAATTCTGGAGAATGGGTGCAATGCTTGTTTTAGAATTCACAAGGACAAAAATTCAAGAGAATGCCCAGGAGAGATATTTGAGACAGGTCTTAAAGATAAAACAGATTTTAGTAGACAGAAGGGAGGGAACAGTCAGTATTCCAAAGAAAAGGAATGGAATGAGCAAATGCAAAGGCAGGTGCAAATGTGTTGAGTTTGTTAAACTTCAGGTAATATGTAGGATGAGCATGAAGGTAATTCCCACTTATCAAATATCTGAAGTGGCCTCAATATTAGAACATTTCACACATGGTATTACAGGTTCTGGTGAGCTTTCAGACTTACACTAAAGCAGTGCTACTTTTTTTTCTCTCAACCCTCACAACTTGACTCTGATTTTTTATACTTCTTTTGTTGAGATAAAAATTTAATACGTTGAAATGCACACATCTTTAAATCGAGTGATTGTTTATCTTACTGAATGGTCAAAATTCTTTCAATATTCTGGATACAAGTTCTTCATCTGGTATGTGCTTTGCAAATGTTTTTCGTCTAAACTCTGGCTTGCTTTTTTAGCGTTAAAATAATTTTTCAAAGGCCAGAAGAGCTAAATTTTGATGAACTTCAATTTATCTGAAATATACATGTATATTTGGTGCTTTTTATAGCTTTTATAAGAAAACTTTGCCTACTGCCATGTTGCAAAGACATTCTTCTATGCTTTCTTTAAAAAGGTTTCAATTTTTAGTTCTTACACTTAGCTATCTGATCCACCTTGAATTGATTTGTATGTACAGTGTGAGTTAGAAGTTGAGGCAAATATTATCCATATAGATAGCCATGTTTCTTGCACTATTTGTTAAAAAATCTTTTCTTCATTACATATCTTGGAAATCTCTGTTAAAAGCTAATTGTCAAAGTAATGCAAGTCTATTTTTGGACATTCTATTCTGTTTCTTTGACTTTTCTATACTTTTCTTGACTTTCACTTTAAATGTTTTATTCATCACAGTTACTCAAGACTATATTCCCCTCAACAATTAATGCCTAAAATGTCTTTTGGGTCACTCTATTTATTTCTGATTGCCCCTCAGGTTCTTGACTTCTCAAAATGGACATAGATGATAAACATGCTGATAAAAATGATTTATGAACAAGATCCAAATCATCCCAATGTGAAACTGAAGTTTAACTTCGCATATTATGAAATTTACTATTTTTTTTGTTACCTATTATTTTGAATGGTATGTGACTATGTATTTCTTTTTGTTTCCTTTCTCTAAGATTAAGGAGTTCTTTGACCACATATTTCTTACAGATTTCTCACAAAATTAATTGAGTTAAGTACATACACCTCAAGAAAATGTGCCTGGTGGCCGCAGTTGGTATGTGGGAATCAGAGACAAAATTGTCCTTGGGATGAATGAGAGAAGGAGAGCATCCTTACAGACAATAGAAGGTGCCTGCCTGAGATTTGGGCTGACCTGTGGTGAAAATAACTCCAGATGTTAGGAATGACTTTTGGTCTCAAAAACCTGAAATGATTTTGCCTTATTATAATATTTCAAACGTGAAATCCTGTAGTCTCCCAACATCCTAAAATTCATGTGACACTCCAAAGTGACTCTAAAAAAATTATCACCTCCATGGTCCATCTGGACTTCAGGACTGGCCAAAGATGCGATGCGATGCCTGCCCTTCTGCTGGCTGAAGCAGGTGCCCTGAAACTGCAGGCTCTGCCCAGCACGTCCAGGTCACCCTGCCACTGCTGATTCCTTGTAACAGCTTTTGACTGAGAGGTTTGGCTGGGGTTTACATTCAGAAGTGAAGTTACTTATTTGTTTTGCTTATTTTTTTAAAAATTACACATAATTGTAAGACAATGGAAAGTATCAAATTTATCAGAGATCTCAGAATAATGACATAGCATTTGGAAACAAGGTGTCAATAAGCCTCCTGGGGTGTTGGGGTGGGACTAGAAAGAGAATGTTCAGTGTGGCCGGTGTATTGCCTTAGGCAGGTGTGTCCCGTCAGTTGCCACCTACTTGGAATTTGAAGAAAAGTGACTTTCTGTGTATTAAAGATGTTGAGGCAAAACATCTGAACACTCCATGAGGTGAGAGGGTGATGACATAAGATGTGGGTGCCCCTAGGAAGAGGGTTTTGGAAGAATGTGATCAATACAGATATCAACACCAACCTCTGTGATGGTTAATTTTCCATGTCAACTTGGAGGGTGCTTTTAGATGACAGTGACATTTAAATTAGTAAACTTTGGGTAAAGCAAATTGCCTTTCATAATGCGGGTGGGCCTCATTCAATCAGCTGATGTCCTGAATATAACAAACAAAAGACTGTCCTTCCTGGATTTTATCTGCACCATTGGTTCTGCTGGGTCTTCAGTCTGCAGACCACCCTGCAGGTTTTGGACTTCCCAGACTCCATAATCACATAAGCCAATACCTTATAATACATCTTTCTATCTTTCCCTCTATCTCTATCTCTCTGAGTATACACATATCTATTGTCTATCTTTATTTCTGTCATGTTGGTTTTACTTCTTGGAGAATGTTGACTAATACAACCTCCTAGATCCTTCTTTAAGCAAGCACTTGCTGCTCAGCTACAATGAGTGTGGATGGCAGAGTGTGGGAGCCAGTTCCTTCAGGCTATGCCTCAGCTGTGGAGATAAGCCTCGCCCCATGTCTACTTTTCTGGGGCAACCCCGGTGATTGAAGAAGGCAGTTACATGGAGGTCCACCATTTAGGCCTGAAGGTACTACTTGTTTCAGAGTTCCTGGCTGGGTTGGCTGAGGCTTTGTCAATCTTCTACAGATCAACTTCTCCCCCTGCCCCATCCTGCTACTGCCCCATTCTTTCACAAGTTGGACTCCTAATTCCAATTTGTGCCCCAAACGCCAACTCAGCATCTGATTCTGAGAAACCAAATTGCAATGGGAAGATAAATTTGCTAGGCGAGGTTTTAAAATGGAACTTTTGATGAAAACCTTTTACTCCATCTGTCCTAGAACAACTTTGCTATCAGTTACCTCTCAATAATGCTTTGGTCAAATGACGCATTCTTTTGGAGGGTTGTTCTCTCTCTCTCTCTGAAGCAGACAGGTGAACAGTATATGCAGACATCAGAGCTAGTGGATGAGGGACCGGGTGGCATCTGTGTTATCAGCTTTGACTCATTGTTCAGCACCGTGCCAGACAGTCTCCCTCTGTGGCTCTTCCGTGAACTATTTTAGAGATGTGCACTACACTTGGAGTCTTTGCAATTCTTTCCCAATTTTATCTTAAAATGTATGTTTGCTAAGATTGTAGAAATTTTCTGAAGACGAATGACAAACAAGACTCCTGTTTTTCTGTCAATGATTCACTCTAGTATGCCAAAATGTCTCTTAGATGGTGACAGCCAGATAGTTACCTTCTCTACAATATTGCCTTTGTGTCAGTCTAGAGGTATTCCAAAGAGAAGGGAGAGAAAAGGCCATGAGTAATGTCGGCTTCGTCTTTCTTATGAGGATTGACCCAAAGTTTCACTCTCCGTGTGAGACAAGTATTCTCTATGTTCTGATAACTCTGTCATTATCTGACCATCAGACCCACAGCACTTCCAGTACTTGAGTTCAATAGACACTTGATGAGCCCCTCTCTGCGGGAAATGTCTCTTTCCCCACAGGGGTGCAGTCCAGTGATAAGATAAGCCTTGGTTGAAAATGGAATCAGAAACTTAACAAAGGGCTCTCATTAGGGCACAATGAGGATCAGAAATACATGCTGTGAAGACCTGAAAGAGGGAAATTTCAGGCCAACCAACTGGAGAATTAGATCTAAACAAGAGGATTTGTTTTTCCTCTTGGATTTGTTTTTATTTTGAGTTGTTTTATTTTTAATTCTCAAACCATTGACTAGAGAGCACTGGAAGACTGCACTTTTGGCATTTTGGTGACAGGTTCTAAACTTAGATTTAGATTAATTTTGGAAGACACCTTTTGAGGGGTGATGTGGAAGAAAGATAAAAAACGAATCCTTTGCCTTTGGCCATCTGAAGGGCATGGGGTTCATTAGAGATATCTCTGGAGGCTGACAGTGTAAACTCAAACATGTGACTTTGCGGGTCTCAATAATGAATGTTCAGTGGTTATGGAAAGGACACGTGTCAGTGTCAATCCAGGTAGAAATGAAATATAGATAGATAAAGTGAGGGGCTGGTTTTCCTGGTCTGAATTCACTGCTCAAGTAATCTATCTTCTCAAAAAAAACAACAGAGGTTAAATCTTTAAAGACTTTTAGGTAGCAAGGAAAATAAAAAATTAATCCCATTCTGATGGTCTAGAAAGTTTGAGAGGAGAAAGCATTTCTCAATCTATAAACTTATTTTCCCAATTCTCCTATTTCCTTAATACTGAGTACTAGAAATCATGATTTATGTGTATTTGCACTTACTTTTTAGCATTGTATGGCATAACAGTTGATATCTTTTACATTTTCACATGTAACTGATTATCTGCAAAATATTTAATGTTTTAGAAAAGTATACTTAATTATGCTGCAATGCACAGTTAGTCCAAGCTGTTCTTGTTTGCAAATATTAATTACTCATATTGTGTTTTAGGTTTGCTACCACAGTCCAGAATATGGAAGGTGGGTTTTTTGTAATTCAGGAATAGTGAATGCTACTAGTAGGTGAGTGTGGGAGATGTCACTTCCCTTCACAAGAATCTTGCTCATCTAAAGTGAGGCTGCATTAAGAAGTGTGTCTGGGCCAGGCGTGGTGGCTCACGTCTGTAATCCCAGCACTTTGGGAGGTGGAGGCGGG
>NC_045437.1:7994609-8002122 GCF_002776525.5 Piliocolobus tephrosceles
AAAAAAAAAAAAAAAAAAAAAAAAAAAAAAAAGCTAGGCGTGTTGGTGGGTGCCTGTAGTCCCAGCTACTTGGGAGGCTGAGGCAGAAGAATGGCATGAACCCAGGAGGCAGAGCTTGCAGTGAGCTGAGATCGTGCCACTGCACTCCAGACTGGGCAACAGAGCACAACTCTGTCTCAAAAAAAGAAAAAAAAAATGAAGTGTGTCTGAAGTTTCACACAGGAGGCTGGCTGAAGACAAGGTGGAAGGCCATAGTGTAGTCTATTTTCACAGAAATTTCGCATTTCTCATATTGGGTTACAATCATTAGTTTCTAATTGCTCCATTGTTCTGGAAACACTAACTTGTATTTCTGGTATGCTTTCGTGAGTGTGACTAGAACTGCAGGCTGTGGCTTCCAGCCTGTATCTTTCGTTGAACTAAGAAGGTATAAATAAGTGATATGATGCTGTGCTGATAAATAAGGAAGAAAAGACAACCTTGTTGGTGTCACCAATGCTACGAACATTTCAGAATCAAGTTCCATCTTTAAATACTTGCTATTATCCTTATGAAAGTTAGTGAGAACCATGCAGAGCCACATCAGAGCAGATTATGGTTCTGTTTGGATTTTTAAAAAATAACTTATCAAAAGATTGAATTCTATTTTCATCATATTCAAATTAGTGACTTTTTCATATTTCTATATAACCAATGACATATATAAAGGAAATAAAAGTAATAAGAAGAGTATAACAGTGGTTGTCAAGAACAGAGATATGGGGGTACGGCAGGGGGATGGAGCTCAGTGGGTACAAAGTTGCTGTAATGCAGGATAAGTCTTGATTTCTAATGTACACCATGGGGACTATGGTTAATAATCCATATTGTGTACTGGGAATTTGCTAAGGTAGTAGACCTTAGATGCTTATTCCTCACTAACAGAAATAAGGTAGCTATGGAGGCAATGGATGTGCTAATTTGACGATTGATCATTTTACTATGCATTATGTTGGTGCAAAAGTAATTGCAGTTTTTGTCATTAAAAGTAATGCAAAACAACAATTACTTCTGCACCAACCTAACGTATCAAAGCATCATATTTTACATCTTAAATATATACAAACTATAAAAGCAATTATAGAAATTATTATGTTACCATATATTATGGACTGAATTATGCCCCCCATTCATATATTGAAGACCTAACCCCCAATACTATAGAATGTGACTGTATTTAGAGATAGAGTCTTTAAGAGGCAAATAGGTAAATGACATTATTAGGATGGGCCCTAATCCAATATGACTGGTGTCCTTATAAGGAGAAGAGATTAGGAGGACACAGACACACAGAGAAGACCATACGAACACACAGGAAACAGTAGGCATCTACAAGTCAAGCAGAGAGGCTTCAGGAGAAACAAACCCTTGATCTCTGACCTAGTCGCCAGAGCTATGAGAAAGTCCACGTCTGCTGTTTATATCCCTCAGTCTGTAATACTTTGTGATGACAGCTCTTACAAACTAATGCAATATATCTGTCTCTTGGAAACCAGTAACACAGCTCCCAAAGCGAAGCAAAGAATGGAATATGTAGTCTCAACAACCACCATTTCTTCTTGACAGTTTGCTAGGAAAATTAACAGGATTGGCAATGATTTCACAACCTGCATATTGAATTGTGTCACATAAGATATTTTAGTGTGTTTAATTTATTTGTTCATATTTTAATTAATATATCTTTCAAACACATTTAGAACTAACTAAAATTTAAAAGCATCGCTACTATTTTTCTTTAATTCTTGTATTACGTTTTCCTAATCTGATCTCCTCTTTATTATCTAGGTTGCAAGTTTACATTTTTGTCAAACCCTTGGATTTCAGAAATGCTTAAGCAGGAATACACTGTAGAAACCACAGTCTCAACTAGTCATACGTTCGCAAACATATAGCTTATAAAGTAAGCTTACATTCAAAGTAACAGAGATTATGAGGGTTAGCAAGTTTATATTGTCTTCAATTCTTTTCTAACATTAAGCATTCAAATTGGCCACAGGAAGGAAACTTTTGAATAAGAAAGGAATAAGTTGGAAAGAGGCAAAAGTAGAATGAGGAAAAGGCACTTTGGTACCTGTATTTTAAAACAAAGGCAATTTTGGACAATAATTTTCAGAACGACTTTCTTTATTCCTTCATTCTTTTTAGAATTCCTATAATATTGTTGTCATTGAGATATTTTTACGTATTTGGAAATATTCTGTAAACATTTTTTCATTGTCTCCATAAAAACTGGTTTTTAACCATGTAGAAGCTTTTGCATAAAAAAATAGAGGCAAGATGGATTTTTAAACAACATAAGCTACAAACATTAAGTATATGGCTCACTGATTGTTAACTTGTAATTTGTGGATCATATGTTGATTTTTGCCTATGAGATTAGGAAAGTAGTAGGTAGCTCATGTGCTATTGATTACTTTCTTCAAGTAGTTTTTATTTTTCAATTACTTCTGAGTTGTACACTTTTTTCTGACCTTCAGAGTAATTTATAATCAATACCTAGTTAGCAGTAAAAAAAAAAAAAAAAAAAATCCCTGGATATTTAGTGTATAATAACTTCAGTGTTCAAACTCAATTAACCATTATAACATGACCCAGGGCTAAATGAAGTGTTAGAAAAAAGGATGTTAGTCCAGGTTGTTAGGCCTGTTAACATGAGTAGTTTTCCCATTAAAATGGTTCTGTGAGTTTCTAAATTATGAAGCCTGCTACATGCTGTTTCTTTTTCTGATAGCTGCCTTTTTTGACAAATAACAATTAATTCTGTAGTTTTATCTTGGTATTATAAAGGGCTACTATTACCACAGATAAACTGTATTGGACAAACCAGTTAAAACTTATAAATTTATGGGTCATTTCTAAAATGAAATAGATTGTATTTATATTTTTCTAGATTTCCATTGAGTAAAATAATATTCTATGTATATTTAATTGTAAAACGTGATTTAGGGTATTATTAAAATTCTATATTTTTATTTTAAAAATGTCTTCTTGAATTTTGAGTAGTAATTTTATATTGATTTATATTCATTCATTCAATAATTTGTTTTGAATGCCTACTACATAACAGGTTGTCTTTCAGCTTCTAACATTATCATTTAATTATATCAAATTCCATTAAAAACTATTTAAATTGAACTAAAATAAGTATTTGATCATTCATCTAAACATTAGACTTCCCGGAATATTACAATGGGTCCCTAATGAACCAGCTGATATACCTCAGTTTTACCTCTATCGTAGACATGTAATAGTCCAATATTGATCACAGATTAATAAGGTGGATTACAGGAGAAGGACCTGATTTAGTAAGGACATGGCAAAGTGGCTTAATCCATGCAAGCATGTGAAAAGATATTTTTTCCCAGAAAACCATCAGCACTGAGGGAACAAAAGAGACTTACTAGTTCCAAATTTACGTAGAGTATTTTAGGATCAGAAAATAGACCTGAAAAAAGTAATTTTTAAAATATATATTATTTACAAAGAGAAAGGTACACAATCAGATTAGAAAAAACTGGGCAGAGACTATGGGAATGGGAAGAGGTATCATCTCAGTTTTTGGAATAAAAATATTCATATTTTCAGGGTATAATACAGTACTATTGACTACAGGTATGACATCATACAGCAGAGAGCTAGAACTTATTTGTCCTGTTTAACTGAAACTTTATGCCCTTTCATTAGTAACTCCCCTTTTCTCCCTACCTCTAGGCACTGGTGACCTTTATTCCACTTTTTAATTCTAATTTGATTACTTCAGTTACCTCATGTAAGTTGAATCAAGCAGTAGTTGCCTTTCTGTGACTGGCATTTTTTACTTAGCATAAAGTACACAAGGTGCATCCATATTGACACATTACAGAATTTCTCTTTTTTAAGGCTGAATAATATTTCATTGTGTGTGTATCACACATACATGTAGTATATTTTATACTGTATATATACAGTGTATTTATGTATACATAACTATATATTTGTAGCTATATAGATATATATATATATACACACCACTTTTTTTTATTCATTCATCTATTGATAGACATTTACATTGTTCTCACTGGTCAACTATTGTGAATAATGTTGCAATAAACATAGGAGTGCTGATATCTCTTCAAGATCCTGACTTTTATTCTTTTGGATAAATACTCAGAAGTGGGATTACTGCATTATGTGATAATTATATTTTTAACTTTTTAAAGAATCCTTGTACTTTTAAATATAGTGGTTGCATCATTTTGCATTTTCACCAACAGCATACAAGACTTCCAATTTCTTCACATACTTGTGAACTTTTAGTGTCTCTCTCCTTTTCTATGATAGCCATTTTGACAGGTGTGAGGTAATATCTTTGTGATTTTAATTACAAGATCTGAAACTAACAGTCTAGAAGGAAACATAGGTGAACAGCTTTCTGAAATTGGTATTGGCAATGATTTCATGGATGTTACACAAAAAGCACAGGTAGCAAAAGCAAAAATGGACAAGTGGGACTACATCAAACCAAAAAGTTTCACCACAGCAAAGGAATAAAATCAGCTGAGTGCACAGGCAATCCATGGAAGGGGGAAAATATTTGCAAATCATGCAATTGATAAAAGATTAATATTCAAAATATATAAGAAACTCCTACAATTCAAAAGCGAAAAAGAAACAAGTAATTAAAAAATAGGCTAAAGACTTGAATAGACATTTCTTCGAATAAAATATACAAATAGCCAACAGGTATATGAAAACAATGTTTGAGGTCACTAATCATCAAAGAAATGCATTTTTAAAATAGAAGTATTTCTACTGAATGTCTCACGTGCCTTAGACTCAGTGACAGGGGCTAAGCACCCACATTAAGTGACGCATGGCCCTGAAATTCAAGGAGTCTCCATGTATGTTTCTCACTTCACATTTTTAGAAAAATGAAATAAAATTGGATTGTAAAGAATATATTTCTCAAATGGTATTTAGTTCATTGCTAGTGTTATTTACTGAGGAAACTTTCTAAGATGACCCCAAGACGCAAGCTGTTCTGTTCTTAGATTCTAGCTTTGATTTCCTGGGGTGCAAAATTATTTTTCATACACAATTGCCACAAAATCTGTTGATTAAAAGGCAAAAATGCAGATACTAATAGGAATTTTATTGTTTGTAAAAATCAAATACAAATTGAAGAGAGAATTTATGTCTGAGTACCTCTCAGATCTACCCATGTGTACAGTGAGTCTTCTGTCCTGGGTACACCTATACCACACATGACCAGATGAAGCCATGGAAAAGATGGGTGTACACTGTGGCTATTTACCAAAACTATACTATCTTATTTTATTGCAATTATTAAAAATAATAGCCCAGTAAAGAACAGCTCTGGAACACACAGTAAGGTGGACTGAACCTGTGAAAGTAGGCATGAGAAGGACCTTGTGGACTTGGGATCATGGTGTCCCTCAACTTTCCTATGCAGTGATTGATGTTCCTGTTGGGAGTCTTGCCTTGTAGTCTGACCTTGAACTTGTGTAGACAGGCAGACAGGTGGTTTTGATTGTGAAAGTTTTGTGTGAGTAAATATTAGCAGATGTGATCTAAAAATGTGCTGTTTACATAGGTATAAGACTTTGGTCTCCTGGTTTCTTGAGCTGTGTGGTGACCATCTGTGTGTACAGGGCTTGGCTACTCTTTCCAGGGAGACAGGGATGTGCATAGTAGGACTTAAGCAAAAGCACACAGGCTGAATGCAGCTGATATGCATAAAGAGGTGGAGTCGGAGGTTCTCTTCAAAGGCATGGGGGCCATGCAACCCTCAGCTGGTGACTGGAGTTCAGGAGTTGGGAGCAGAAGGCAGAGACAAATGCCAGACACTCAGGCAGGCTCAGCCAAGCAGTCTGTTTTGTTTCTTTCACCTGAGACAATCACAGTGAATGCAAACAGAAGATAAACACACAAAACAAACAAAAACAGACTCCAATCTACTCAGAGTTAGACTTAGACGAAAGCATAAGACAGCCTTAATAACATAACTATTTTCCACCATGTAATAGAACATTTTCTCAGAAATACACTAGAAGAAAATTTTACAGATGTCCTGAATGAACTGAATCTACTAACTAAAGAACCCAACACAAAAGAGGGGAGGCCCTCCTGGTTGGTAGCAAGAGATCAGCTGATGACCTCTGAATTCCAAGCATGGTTAAAACACTATAAGAAAATAATTTCAAACTTTGTGTTTAAGATAATCCTGTTTCTTTTCAGTATGTATTTTTACTAAATTTAAGTAACTGCTTTGGAAGAAGATAGATAATGAAAGGAAAATATAAGCAAAGGAGGAAAAAACGAGGCCTGTTGTGAGAGCTAAGAGCAGTTCAGTTGGTGATGAAACTAAATGTTAGTAAGTCTCATTAGCATAGCCTGGCTTGTACGGTGGGCTGCAGAGAGATTGTGGAGGACTTTTAACGTTAGGTCCACAAGTTTGTTCTTGATTATGGGATTATCAAAAGTTTCAACTGGTACAATCTCACTCATTCAATCATTTGTTAAATAACCTTTTGTTGAACTTTTTTTTTTTTTTTTTGCACAACATGGAGTGAGGACAAAGGGAAGAAACTCAAAGTCCCCACTCTCATGTAGCCCTGAGTCTAGAAAAGGATACAAAAAGGTGAACATATCGTGAAAGTTCATGTGTTCAGGATTAATGTGCAGACAAGAATAGGAGCATTGGGTGGGTGGGGATAAGCTCCCCAGAGACTCATCTGAATAACATGTGTCCTGTGCTTTCCAAAAGTAGCCCAGACCAAAGGCTTCAGGTATATTGACTCATTCAGCCTGCAGAGCGCCCTGTATTAGACAGAGTTCTCCAGAAAGACAGAACCGAGAGAATGAATGGATGATTCGAGAGACAGATGATTGATTGATTGATTGATAGATAGATAGATAGATAGATAGATAGATAGATAGATAGAGTGGGGGTTTATTAGAGTAGCTGGCTCACACAATTATAGCTGGGAAGTTCATGGCAGGCCATCTGCAAGCTGGAGAACCAGGGACACCAACAGCGTGGCCCAGTCTAAGTCTGAAAGCCTCAGAACCAGGGAAGCCAGTGGCATAATGCTCATTCTGAGACTGAAGGCCTGAGGATCCAGGGAGCCACTGGTGTAAATCACAGAGTCTACAGGCTGTAAAACCTGGAGTCGAAGATAAGGAGAGTATCTCAGCTTCAGGAAAGAGACAGAGAATCCTTCTCTCATTTTCTGTTCTATTTGCGTTCCTCAGCTGATTGTGTGGTACCTGCCCACACTGAGAGTGTAACTTTCCCGCTTAGGCCACTGACTTACGTGTCAATCTCCTCTGGAAACATGTCACACACCACATGCACACACCACACACACACACACACATAGACACACACACATACACACACACACATACACACACACACAAGTCTCTAGGTATTCCTTAATCCAGTCAAGTTCACACCTAAAGTGAGCCAGCA
>NC_045437.1:8002132-8078286 GCF_002776525.5 Piliocolobus tephrosceles
TAGGTATTCCTTAATCCAGTCAAGTTCACACCTAAAGTGAGCCAGCATAGGCCCCATGATCCAGCTGAGAGAATGTCACAGAAAGGTTGGGTGACTTGCTCAGGATGGCTCAGCCAGTCAGCAGTGCAGATGGACTCTGAACATAGAATGCATACAGTAGACCCAAGCGCTTCTCATGTTCATTCTGTTTGACATTGCATATTAAATGTCAGGTAACTGAAGAAATTTAATTCACGTTAATATGGAGAACTTTGATTGTAAAGTATAAGTTTTACAGGTGCCGGTAAAGATAAATTTGACAATTTTTGATGGTATATATGCTACAGTCAGAGGTCAACAACGACTTTTGAGGAAAATATTAAGGAAAATAAAATAGTTAGAGTTGAATTTTTCCTTCAATATTTAATATCTCTTTTGTTTCCACTGTTGTTTTGAAAGAATTGAAATTCAAAGCTATTTGTAAAGATGCAAATGGTTTGTTTTTAACCAAATATATTATTATTTATTTCTGTTGGATATATCTAAAGCTTTTTAAAGACTACATATGTTTATGTATGAAAGAAGGAGATATGTGGATCCGAAATTGGTTACAGTTTTTTGAAAAACACTAACATTTCCACTGCTGAGACCCTACAGTGAATCCAGACAGTGGGTGCTGACTCAGAGGAAAAGACATATGTCCTGAAGGTTCAGGGGGAGAAGTTGTTGGGTTTACAAAGTGCCTGTTCCCAAGTTATCTTATCTGCTTCTCTTGTCAGTCCTACAAAGTACAAGATTGAATTTCATTACCTCTACATGACAGATGTGGAACAGGAAATTCTGAAGGATAGAGTGTTTTTGTTTGCTTGTTTGTTTTGTTTTTTCCCCAGATTGTGTAGCTCAGTAAGGGGCATGGAGACCAGAGACAGGGTTGTGGAGAGGAGCCCGAGAATGATGCCAGCCCATAGAACATGCTGATGAGCTAAGTCTGCCCCACTGCATGCAGGCTGCATTGAAAATTCTACCCTGTGCTCATATGTTTATTGCGGCACTATTCACAATAGCAAAGACTTGGAACCCACCCAAACGTCCATCAATGATAGACTGGATTAAGAAAATGTGACACATATACACCATGGAATACTATGCAGCCATAAAAATAGATGAGTTCATGTCCTTTGTAGGGACATGGATGAAGCTGGAAACCATCATTCTCAGCAAACTATTGCAAGGACAGAAAACCAAACACCGCATGTTCTCACTCATAGGTGGGAATTGAACAATGAGAACACTTGGACACAGGGTGGGGAACATCATACACCAGGGCCTGTTGTGGGGTGGGGGTAGGGGGAGGGATAGCATTAGGAGATATACCTAATATAAATGAGGAGTTAATGGGTGCAGCACACCAACATGGCACATGTATACATATGTAACAAACCTGCACGTTGTGCACATGTACCCTAGAACTTAAAGTATGATAAAAAAAAAAAAAGAAAAGAAAATTCTACCATGTGCTAAAGAACTTCTGGTTGAAAAAAAAACACATTGTATTGTATTGTATTGCATTGTATTGTATTGTATTGTATATTTTATTTCTAAACTTTTAGTTTTGAGGGGTACATATGCAGGTTGGTTCTATAGATAAACTGCGTGTCATGGGGGTTTGTTGGACATATTATTTCATCACCCGAGTAATAAACATAGTACCCAACAGGTAGGTTTTCAATCCTCACCCTCCTCCTACCCTCCACCCTCAATTAGGTCTGGTATCCATTGTTCCCTTCTTTGTGTCCATATGTACTCAATATTTAGCTCCCATTTACAAGTGAGCATATGCAGTCTTTGGTTTTCTGTTCCTGCATTAGTTTGCTTAGGATAATGGCCTCCACCTCACCCAAGTTGCTGCAAAATGCATTATCTCATTTGTTTTTCAGCTATGCAGTGTTCCTGGGTGTATATGTACCACATTTTCTTTATCTAGTTTACCACTGATGGGCATTTACATTGATTCTATGTTCTTTGCTATTGTGAATATTGCCACTCGGCCACTGTGGAAAGCAGTTTGGTGATTTCTCAAGGAACTTAGAGCTACCATTTGGCCCAGCAGTCTTGTTATTGGGTATATACCAAAGGAATATAAATCATTATATTATTTTGAAATACCAATTAGAATGTGTAATTACAAGACTTTGGTCATTCTTTTGGAAAAAAAGTTATGGATTAACACCATTCAAATATTATAATTTATTGTGTCCAAACTCCAGTGTAGCTCGGTTATACTATATTACAGGCTTAAGGACAGTTTTTAATCTCAGCCATAGCAGAGAATGTGTTTTCTTGTTTCAGCTATAAATTGGACCCAAGCACAATGTTTAAAGGCCAATGTATGTTTTTGTAACAACTTCACAAATATAAATTCTGCATGCTAGTGTGTCCTACTGGCTTCAAGGGAAACAGTAGCATTCAATAACTGGGATACGTTCTTTATAAAAATTGCTTTCCATTGTGAACATTTCTATTAATTTGGCCTCATGTTCATTACATCCAGGGTATTTTTCTCAGACATTGGCTGCCTGGATGAATTTTGTTAGGCAGATGCAGAATCAAAATAGGCTAAACAATACTGAAGGGATTTATGCTACAGGAGATGTTTCTGTACATAGTTACCCAGACTTCAGTCATGGCTCATGTGGGCTCTAGTAATCAAAGTAAGAGTTTTACAAGTGAGCGTCTGCTACATACCTCCTGGGTGAGAGTAACTCACACTGTCACAAGGAGTCACATTCGTGACCCTCATTGGCTAGATCTCATGGCATCCTTTGATATTACTGTAGTCTAGGTTGAGGAACTATTTGAGAATATATTTTGTCTGAATATTAAAACTATTTTGAAAATGGAGCTTTTTGTATTAAAGAATCATCCAATATTTTGTTGCATTAGATAGAAAATCATCATCAATAAAATATTCACTAAACTGGCACTTGAATTCCTACTTGAAACCTGGCACATGTTATTATCTAATCTATTATCCTGAGTAATTTCAATCGCAACATAAATACTAACAAATAATGATCAACCAGCAACTACCACTAATCAGCACCCGTAGCTGTACAAGGCAGCCACACCCAGAGAGTCTTCACGCAATAACCCTGCCCCCTCACCCTCAAAAGTCATCCAACTCTCTATGCTATTAAAATCGATCATGATCCCCACTCCATCGTGCTCAATTACTCACCGAACCAGCATCAACTCCATTAATAGTCCTAATAATAAAGCTCCTCAGATGTTAATACTTCACTCTCGTGTTTCAGGATGCTCCTCAGTAGCCATCGCCGTAGTATAGCCAAAAACAACCATCATACCACCCCAATAAATCACAAAGATTATCCCACAAAAGCCCCACCAAAATTCAACAGAATACCACAACCCACAGCACCACTAATAATAAGCCCTAGACCTCGGTAAATAGGAGAAGGTTTCGAAGGAAACCTACAAACCCTATAACCAAAGAGACACTTAATAAAAATATAGTATATGCCATTACTCCCACATGAACTATAACCATGACTAAGGACATGAAAAGTCATTGTTGTATTTCAACTATAAGAACACTAATGGCCAATATCCACAAAACATACCCACTAATAAAAAGTATTAATTACTCATTCATTGATCTTTCCACACCATCTAACATTTCTATATGACAAAACTTCAGCTCACTTAGTGCCTGCCTAACCCTCCAGATCATACCGAACTGTTTCTGGCCATGCACCACACATCAGACACCTCTCTTCTCTGCCTTCTCTTCAGTCACTCATATTAGCCGAGATGTAAACTATGGCTAAATAGTCCGCTATTTTCATGCTAATGGTGCTTCAATATTTTTCATCTGCCTCTTCTTACACACTGGCCAAGGTTTATACGATAGATCATTAACATTTCTAGAAACCTGAAATATCGGCATTATCCTCCTACTCACAACCATGGCAAGAGCATTCACAGGCTATGTGCTCCCACGAGGCCAGACATTCTGAGGCACTACAGTAATTACAAATCTACTATCAGCCATTCCATATATTCAAACTGACCAATATTCGAAATGACCTTGTGCAACGAATATGAGGTGGATTCTCAGTTGACAAAGCTACACTTACACGATTCTTTGCTTTCCATTTCATCTTACCCTTCATCATTACAGCCCTAGCAGCTGTTCAACTTTTATTCCAACATGAAACGAGATCTAATAACTCTTCAGGGGTTTCGTCAGACCCTGACAAAATTACAAAATTATCTTCCACCCCTACCATACAACCAAAGATATTTTAGGTTTAATTTTTCTCCTCCTCCTTCTAATAACTCTAGTACTATTTTGGCCTGACCTCCTGGGTGACCCAGATAACAACACTTTGGCCAACCCCCTCAACACCCAACCACACATTAAGCCAGAGTGGTACTTTTTGTTTGCACAGGCAATCTTACGATCCATCCCTAACAAACTAGGAGGCGTACTGGCCCTTGTATTCTCCATTCTCTTTCTAACAGTTATTCCTGTATTTCACACGTCTAAACAACAAAGCATAATCCGACTGTTGAGTCAATGCCTGTTCTGAATCTTAGTGGCCGAACTATTTACACTCACATGAATTGGAGGGCAGCCAAACACCCTTTTATTGGCATCAGGCAGATGGCATCTTTTATGTACTTCTCTACCATTCTCACCCTTATACCACTCACCACCTAATTGAAAATAAGCTACTTAAATGAAGATGCCCTTGTAGTATACTTTAATACTCCGGTCTTGTAAACCAGAAGTGAAGAATCCCCTCCCCAGGACAACTCAAGGAAAAAGCATCCCACTTCACCATCAACACCCAAAGCTGAAATTCTAGTTAAACTATTCCCTGAATTCCTTCTCAGCATATACTTTGACTACCATGTCACTACTAATCAATTAGCGCTATTACATTCGTGCATTTATGTACTTTGTGCATTACTGCTAGTCCCCATGAATAATATATGGTACTATAATTGCTAGATCATACATAATACATTCATACATACCAATACATTATAAATCTAGCCCACATACATATACGTACATATTAGGAATTTCTTAATCAACTGTCATAAATCGAGTATTATTGACTGTACAACCAAATCTAATCCACATGGATATTGACCCGTACTATAAACCTTTAATATTACATAGTACACACATTCGTTCATCAGCTATAGCACATTTTATCCAAGACATCCCTCACCAACATGGATATCTCCTGTCAGTTTTTGGTCTCTTAATCTACTAAACTCCGAGAAATCATCATCCCGCTAGGGAGTACTATTCTGCTCACTCCGGGCCCATGACACTTGGGGGTGACTGTACTGAAACTATAGCTGGCATCTGGTTCTTACTTCAGGGCCATAAAACTAAGATTGCCCACACGTTCCCCTTAAAAAAGACATCTCAATGGACTAATGACTACCACCCTATTAGCCAGTCACGGGAGCACTGTCATGCATTTGGTATTTCTAACTTTGGGGGACGCTATCACAGCACGGTGATGGCCTGGTCCCTGACGAATCTGCTATGGACGAACTCGGATTTGATGCCTGCCAAATCAATTGTAGAAGCTGAGCTTGTATTGAACACTTCAGGCTGGCGTAATAACCATAAAGGTGTTAATTAATTCATGCTTGAAAGACATAACAGTTAATCAATAGATGCTCATGCATGCATGCACGCTCAATTTCTAGAACTATTTGCAATTAAATCCGCAGATTCTCCTTCCCCTAATCTGTGACTTTACCATCAACCTAGGTAAACGTACCCTTGCCAAACCCCAAAAATAAGAGACTAAAAAGTAACCCAGTCAGAGCTCAGAAATTATATTTTAACCATGAATACCCCAACAGCTCCCCCTCAATTGATGTAATTTTCTAAAAAATTTTAAGACCCTCCTACCAAACAAATCCTCCATTAGGTGTGATAAACATAACTAAATCTCTACCCTAATACTAATATAAAACCTTGAGCATATTCCGTGAAAGCACTGCCCCAATATATCATCCCCTAAATAAACCGTACTCTAATTATAAGAAATTCTCTCAGCCAAACCTCTGCCAATTCAACCTTAAAGACCCTGAATTCCACTTAATTCTTTCTTTCTTATATTTTAATTTTCCATTTAAGAATTCTATGCAGTTCTTTGGGAGGCTGAGGCAGGCGGATTACGAGGTCAGGAGATCTAGACCATCCTGGCTAACACAGTGAAACCCCTTCTTTACTAAGAATACAAAAAAATTAGCCAGGTGTGGTGGCGGATGCCTGTAGTCCCAGCTACTCAGGAGGCTGAGGCTGGAGAATGGTGTGAACCCGGGAGGCGGAGCTTGCTGTGAGCAGAGATCACGCCACTGCTGTCCAACCTGGGCAACAGAGTGAGACTCCAACAGAAAAAAAAAAAAAAAAAAAGAATTACATGCAGTTAATGTAGCTTATTCATTCAAAGCAAGACATTGAAAATGTATAGATGGGTCCACACAATCCTATAAACAAATAGGTTTGGTCCTGGCCTTTTTATTACCTCTTAGTAGGATTACACATGCAAGCATCCCCACCCCAGTGAAAATGTCCTCTAGATCACCCAGATCAAAAGGAGCAGGTATCAAGCACACACAAATGCAACTCAAAACACTTTGTTCAACCACACCCCCATGGCAAACAGCAGTGATAAATCTTTAGTAATAAACGAAAGTTTGACTAAGCCATACTCATATTTAGGGTTGGTCAATTTCGTGCCAGCCACCACAGCCATACGGTTAACACAAGCTAATAGAACTCAGCTTAAAGAGTGTTTAAGGTCTGCCCTCAATAAAGCTAAGTTCCATGTAAGTTGTAAAAAACTCCGGTTGAAATAAAATATACTATGAAAGTGGCTTTAATATCCTGAAGACACAATAGCTAAGACCCAAACTGGGATTCTTTGTGCAGATGCAATGAATTAAGTGAGATAAGCTCAAGTTTTAACTTTAAATTAAAATTTGAAATTAGCTGAATTTTTCCAAGTTGACTTTTTAGTGCTGAACTATCACTAGCCCTATAATAATCAGAACGAGTTACTCACAAAGAATTGTCATAAATTACATACAAGAAAAATAACCATAATTTTGATTAAAAACAGATATTTAAACCTTTATAAACAAAGCATATATTTTGTGGTACAGAAGCATATATTCTGTGGTACAGAAAGTCATAATATCTATTCAATATCTTGCTAATAGATGAACTTAAAAAGAATAATTACAAAAAAATTTTCCCTATGAAATTCTAACAGTGTCTCTGTAGATATTAAGTCTACTTTGGCTTCTTTTACGTTATAAAAATATTACATGGCATTTTCTATTTTTCCATAATTCAGATATTTTGCAACAATTTTGACAAAATGCTTTCCCAGCTAAGAAGAAAAGAAAGCAGGCATAGAAAAAAAAAAAAAAAAAAAAAAAAAAAAAAAAACCAATTACTGAGATTTTTATCCTGATGGATAGAACTGAAGAAAAATATTGAGCTGTATGTTTTTCAGATTTTCAAAGTTTTTCAAAGGTGATAAGGTGATAGTACCTCTGCAAGCACAGGCCATGAACATTTCACTGGCCGTTGTTCAAAAGGTGAATGTAATGTACAATCATACAGAAAATGATCTCTTTTACTCTTCATCTGAGATCCATAAGGGAGATTGTATTAAAATAATTGAATGTATCTCATACTGAAAAAACAGCTGGTAAGAACCACTTCTGTAATGGCAAAGTAATGACCCTCCAATATCTACTCCTTCACATAAGCAATAAGAAAACTGGCAAAGATGATTACAATTGATATGTTCCAATTCCTAAAATCAGGAATTAAAGAGGAAACATTACTACTGACTTCCAAATCTTTTTAAAGATGATAAGGCAATATTTTGAAGAGTTGTATGCCAACAAACTTGATAATATAGATGAAATGAACAAATTCCTAGGAAGACACTATGTTACACAGATAATTGCGCCCAAAGATACGTCCATGTTCTAGTATCACCTTATATGGTAAAGTTTATGCAGATATAATTAAGAATTTTAAGATGAGGAGATCATCCATAATTATCCCAATGGGTACTAAATGTCATGGAAAACATCATTATGAGAGGCGGAAAGGGATCTCACACACATAGATTACCAAAGCAGGAGATGTGAAGACAGAAGCAGTGACTGGAGTGATGTGGCCATAAGCCAATGGATGCCAACAGCCACCAATAATTTGGCAAACACTCTGGTAATGCCACAGAAAGTTATACATACAGTTACAATATAACAGATCAATACCACTCTCAGTTCTGTGTATGAGATAATTGAAAACAGCCCATACAAAATCTTGTACACAGATTTTCATAGCATCATTCACAATAGTCTAAAAATGGAAACAACCCAAATTATAAACTGACAAACGGATAAGCAAAATGTGGTACATACATGCGATAAAACGCTATTCGCCCATAAAAAGCTGGGATTAGATACCCCAGACTGAGATTCTATATATAGAATCTCTATATATGCTACTACATGGATAAACCTTTAAAACATTCTGCTAAATAAAAGAAATCCGACGCAATAGGTCCCAGTTGCATGATTTCGGTTATATAGAATGTCTAGAAAGGGCAATTCTATAGAGAAAAAAAAGCACATTAGTGTTGAGCAGTGGGGGGAGGAGGGGCAAAGGAAGTCTGCTAATGGGTAAGCGGTTTCTTTAAGTGGTAATGAAAGTATTCTGAAATTAATGGTGATGGGTGCAAAATCTTGTGAATATATAAACCAGTGATTTCTGGTTTTCACTTCAAAACATAAAGAGAAAAAATCTAAAAAGAAGACATCTGATTGGATGGTGATTTCACAATTGCAAATAGAATCTGTCCTTATTAGCTCTTAGAAAAGAATAAAATTATTCCACAACAAACTCAAGGCAGGACTTCTTTCTCTTTCTGAGAATCTAGAGTTCAGGTAATTATTCAGAGTTCAAGTATTATTCAGAGAACTGTTGTGAAGTGGGTTTGTCCGTTCCCAAAACTTATAGTTGCAGGGCAAACAGCAGACAAGCTGGGCTGCTCTGGACGGGCCTTGGGATACAGAGACGATGCACCTGGCCGCCAACGCTTGTTAAAGTCCTACTGTAACAAGCAAAACAAACAAACAAAAGCACATAGTGTGCCTACTCACAAACTTTATTTAAAAAATTCCCAAAGGAACATAAAACTCGATTCTACTCTCCAAATCATCTCCTGGAGTACCAAATTGCAGGAGCAGACGAGGAATGTGGGGAGGAGCATTATTTTACCTGGAATTTGGGAGTCAGCCCCCAGCGGCCTGCGACACAGGGGAGGAAGGCCCTCTCCAAGTTCTTCTTCCTCGTATTTCTTCTGACTCCGCATGATCCAGAAGACAGAGCGAAACACCTGAGGCCGACAGCCCACCAATTGGTCGCAGCTGCGCCCAGGCAATGAGAGGAGGGTTGGCGTTCTCCGTCCACCTGTGCAAGACTCCAGATTGGGGAGGAGCCTTATCCAGCTTTACAACAGATACAAATCCTGGATGGTGCATAAGACGTTCCCTTGCCAAATGGAGCCACAGCCCGGGGCCTGCAGTCCAGGCGCATCTCAGGGAGGGCCCTGTGTCCTGCGCGGACCTGTCCTGAGGCGGCTCCCCTGGGTTGAGCTAAGCGTCCTCCTCCCCAGGCAGCTCTGCTGAGCTCCGGGATGGCAGCTCGGCTACACCCGCTGCGGCTCCCCGGAGGTCTCGGAGCCCCAGGGCCAGGGCCAGAGGAAGCCACCACCACCCCCAAATCCCGGCCCACGGAGCTCCCCCTGAAGCCAGAGGTAAGACGCGTGGAGGGCGGGGCAGGACCAGGGCCCAGGACACCCGGGCCCGTCCCTGAGGACAGCGAGGAGGGAGGCCAAGCGCGGTGCAGCCTGGGAAGCGGCTCTTGCCGCACCTGAGGGGCTGGGCCCGCCCCTTCCTGGAGGCCTGCACTCGCCCTGGCCCTGGTCCCCTCCGAGGGCAGCCTGGACACCGCCCTCCGTGACCTAAGCCCGGGCGCAGGAATCCGGGGTCCCCTGCGCGGCGACTCCCTGGAGGTTTTATTCCGGGGTTTCGGGGGTCCTGCAAGTGGTGGTGGAGGAAAGTGGAGATGTCGGGCCTGGTCTGTGGAAGCATTGTCAGATGTGGAGGAAGAGCCGGCAAGAAAGAGGGGCTTCCACAGATCCCAGCCCAGGTCCTGTGGGTCTCCAGAAGGGACACGGAGTCCTTGCGTGGCAATGGCCTTGTGCACAGCTGTGGGGCGCCGTTTAAAGGCCCTGGGGAATGAGACTCACAAGGAACCCAAGAGGCCATTAGAACGAGGTAAGGGGGTTTTCCAAAACCCGGAGGAGGAGAAAGAGTTACTGTTCTCCCTAGAAAGGGGAATTATGTATAGTTACATGACTTATATGTAAATATACATATGCAGTTGTGTATATACACATGCACACGTCATAGTGGGTCCTTCTTACCATTCAATTCGCCCCTCTAAACTGTCCATTCATGGTTGTCTACTATAAAAAGACTAAGTCCTATTCTTTAGAGGAAGATGCAGGTAGATCCCAGTGACTAACACAGAATGTGCCTTTTTTTTTGGTGAGTTGTTCACAGTAGGTAGGAAAACCTCTTTATGCATTTTTTCTGATTAGTAACAAGACCTCTATCTCTAGAACATTGACTAACTCACAGAACTCCCTGGCATTTAATGTCTTCAGTTATTGAGGTGAGACAAGGCAAAGGTTTAATTACTAAGGCATCTAATACCAATATCTCCTTCAGACATCATTATGTAGGTGCACAGCTCTCCAGGAAGATTTAGAACATAATCACATCATTTTTATTTAAAATATATTTCCGATTAATCAATACCTAAATATTTACCATAGATAATCCATTAAGTGACTCGGGTATTTTCTAGATATGTTTCTGTGACAGATAGCTATTTTATTTTCTTTCTTCTTTTTTTTTTTTTTTTTCCTAACTCTTATTTTAGGTACAGGGGTACATGTGAAGATTTGTTACATAGGTAAACACATATCACTGGGGTTTGTTGTACAGCTTCGTTACCCAGTATTAATCCCAATACCCAGTAATTATATTTTCTGCTCCTCTCTCTCCTCCCAACCTCCCCCATCAAATAGGCTCCAGTGATTTTTATTCCCTTTCTTGTGTTCATACGCTGTCATCATTTAGCTGTGACTCTTAAGTGAGAACGTGCGGCTTTTAGTTTTCTGTTCCTGCACCAATTTTCTAAGGGTAATGGCCTCCAGCTTCATCCATGTTTCCACCAAAGACATGATCTTGTTCTTTTTTGTGGCTGCAGAGTATTGCATGGTGTATATGTACCACATTTTCTTTATCCAATCTGTCATTGGGGGGCATTTAAGTTGATTTTGCAAATCAAAACCACAATGAGATACAATCTTACACTAGTCATACTTTTAAAAAGTCAAAAAATAACAGATGCTGGTGAGGTTGTAGAGGAAAGGGAACACTTATATGCTGTTGGTGGGAGTGTAAATTAGTTCAACAACTGCAGAAAGCAGTATGGTGATTCCTCAAAGAGCTAATAGCAGAACTACCATTTGATCCAGCAATCCCATTACTGTGTATATACTCACAGGAATATAAATCATTCCACCATAAAGACACATGCATGTGACTGTTTATTGTAGCACTATTTGCAACAGACAGCTATTTTCTTAGCTGTTTTTCTTCCAGAGGAAAACGATTGCTCAAACTTCATGTTTATTTCATGAATGTGTAAAGGAGAAAGGAACCCCAGTAATTACATCCCAAATGACTCCTATGACTGGAGGCAGGAAATGTTTACCCCACAGCCTTATCAGTGTCCCAGGTAGTTGCAAATAGCTACGTATAACACTCCTCTATGACACAGCCTTTCTTATCTCACTGTGTCATATTTTATGTTTTATTTAGATTCAGGGAGTATATGTGCATGTTTGTTATATGGGCATATTGCATAGTGGTGGGGATTATTAGGCTTCTAGAGCACTCATCACCTGGGGTTCACGTTGAACGTTATACCCAGTAAGTAAGTTTTCAACCCTCATCCTCCCCCAATCTTTCCTTTTTTTTTTTTTTTTTTGGAGTTCCCAATGTCTAGTATTTCCATCTTTACATCCATGTGTATCCACTGTTTAGCTCCCTCTTATAAATGAGGACATGCCATATTTGATTTTCTGCTTCTGAATTAGTCCACTTAGGATAATGGCCTCCAGTTCCATCCATGTCGCTGCAAAATATACGATTTCACTCTTTTTTATGGATGAATAGTATATATGGCACAGTGTATATATACCACATTTTCTTTTTTTTTTTTGAGATGGAGTCTCGCTCTGTCACCCAGGCTGGAGTGCAGTGGGGCAGCCTCCGCTCACTGCAAGCTCCGCCTCCCAGGTTCACGCCATTCTCCTCCCTCAGCCTCCCGAGTAGCTGGGACTACGGGTGCCCACCACCACGCCCAGCTAATTTTTTTGTATTTTTGGTAGAGACGGGGTTTTACCGTATTAGCCAGAATGGTCTCGATCTCCTGACCTTGTGATCCGCCTGCGTAGGCCTCCCAAAGTGCTGAGATAATAAGCGTGAGCCACTGCGCCCGGCCTCCACATTTTCTTTATTCAATTGACCATAGGTTGAGTCCATGACTTTGCTATTGTGAATAGTGCTGCAATAAACATAAAAATCCATATTTCTTTTTATATCATGATATTTTCCCTTGTTTAGATACCCAGTAGGGAAATGTTGGATCCAATGATAGTTCTATTTTTAATTATTTGAGATATCTCCATACTGCTTTCCATAGAGGTTGGACTAATTTACATTCCTACCAATAGAGTATAAGTGTTTTCTCTGCATTTATGCCAACATCTGTTGTTTTTTGACTTTTTAGTAATAGCCATTCTGTCTGATGTAAGAGAATATTTCAGTGTTGTTTTAATTTGTATTTCTTTGATGATTATTGATATTGAGCATTTTTTCACATTTATTGACCACTTGCATTTCTTCTTTTGTGTTTCTGTTCATGTCCTTTGACCAGTTTTTAATGGTTGTTTGTTTTCTTCTTGTTGATTCATTTGAATTATCTGTAGATTCTGGATTTTAGTTCTTTGTCGAGGGTACAACTTGCAAATATTTTCTCCCTCTCTGTAGGTTGCCAGTTTATTCTGTTTATTATTTATTTTGCTGTGCAGAAGATTTTATGTTTAATCAAATCTCACTTGTCTATTTTTGTTTTTGTAGCATTTGCTTTAGAGGTCTTTTATTATAAATTATGTGTTTAGGCTGATGTTCAGAACCATTTTTCCTAAGTTTTGTTATAGGATTTTTATAGTTTCAGGTCTTATGCTATGGTTGTTAATTCATCTAGAGTTCATTTCTGTAGATTGCGAAAGACACGAATTCAATCCAGAGGCATCACATTACCTGGCTTCAAATTATACTATAAGGCAATGGTAACTGAAACAACATGGTACTTGTACAAAGATAGATACATCAATGGAACAGAATAGAGAACCCCCAAATAAAGCCACATAACCACAATCAACGGATTTTCTGGAAAGGACACCCTGTTCAATGAAGGGTGCTGGGGATATTGGCTGGCTATATCCAGAAGGCTGACACTTCTCTAATTGAAGAAAATCTGTATTCTACATAGCCATGCCTCATAGTATAGAGTGAGCTGCCAGCTGGTACTGTGAAATTGTTGGAGTAAGAATTTCTTTTAAACTTATACATGTTCATAAGTAGCTCACATTTATTTTTGGGATTTAACATTAAGTGTTGCTTTTTAAATGTTTTCTTTGGCATTTGAAATTTAATTCCAAAGACAGAAATAAGGAAATTCACCTATATACAATGTATAAACATGGACTAGGTTAGTGCAGTGTCTGAATGGGTGGTATCTGTGGAGATCTTTCTGGCTTAATCCAGCTCAGACACTTCCCAGCTGTGTAACCTTGGGAGAAATCCTTTAACATTTCAGGGATGGTTAATTATATGTGTTAACTTGACTAGGCCAGGTGGCACAGTTGTTTGGTGAAATACCATTCTAGATGTTACTCTGAAGTTATTTTCGGATGTGATTCCTAGACTTTGAGAAAGCAGATTACCCTCTGCAATATGGGTGGGCCTCATCCAATCGGTTGAAGGCCTTAAGAACAAAGGTTGCTGGAAGAAGAAGAAATTATACCTCAAGACTGCAACATAGAAACTCTGCCTAATTTTCCAGACTGTTGGTCTGCAGATGTTAGTCTCAAGACTGGAACATCAACTCTTTTCTGAATTTTCAGGCTGGGAGCATGCCCTATAAATTTCAGACATACCAGCCCCCATAAACATATAAGCCAATTACTTTAATTCTCTCTCTCCCTCTGGAGTGTACATGTGTGTGTGTGTGTGTGTGTGTGTGTGTGCATAATTACTTGGAATAATGCCTAGGATATAGTTAACACTAAAAATAAATTAGGATGTAAGCCTATCTTTTGGGAGGCCACTATTCAACGCACTACACTCTGAAATTCAATTCGTTGTTTTTGTGTGTGTGCATATGAATGAGTCGAGTTCTCAGTAAAAATATTTTGATTTTTGTCAACTGAAGAGCATGTTTCTAACTTTAGTTTTTATCTACATGTATTTTTTGTTGTTATTCACATTGTTTTAATTTCCAAGATTTAAAAATAATCTGTCTTCTTGGGTAGAGTAAAAATACATGACTACCTATAAGTTTGATACTCATTAATTTGTTAACACAAGGGCAACTTTTTCTCATTTAGAAACCCATCCCCTTGACTCCTATTCTCTTCTTATAATAAATATATTTCTGACACTGGCAATTCTTCAATTCTCTTCCAAAGCTATTTGATTTTGTGGCTGAGTAAGGCATACAAAAGAGTTACAATAATTTGTTTATAAATAGGGAATAAATTGGAAAGACAATATTATGAGTATCAACTGTTGTGTTCAAGGACACCAGGATGGGGCTCTATTTTTTCCTGTTAATGAGGATATCCTTTGGGGATCCCAGAAGATACCAATGTTAGCAAACCTTCTTCTAAATGAAGTGCAGGAGTGGTGTCTGCAAGTTCTTCTTCAGTGAAGACTGAAACCCCAAGTCAAAAGCCCCCATGCTGCAGTGAGCTTGGAGGTTCCCAGGTATCCTCAAACCTTCCCCTGCTCCAACAGTTTCACTGCTAAATGCATCATGTATCCCTCGGGGCCTCCAAGGCCAGTCAGAGCTGCCCTGCAGTGTGGCATCTACTTCTCCTCTCTGTGGCCACCTGATTTGAGATGACATTCTGTAAAGCTTGACAATAAATTCACATGTAATCTGGGAAGAGGGAATCTCACTCACCTACTTTGCTTGTTTTAGTGTGATAGTCTCCTCAAGTTAAACACAAGCAGCTTGCATATACTTTTATAAAAACACATGATACAAAAACAATAGCAGAACAAGCTCCAACTGTTTAATTTTAATACATTGATGATGTATTAGTCCGTTTTTACACTGCTATGAAGAAACACCAGAAACTGGTCATTTACAAAGGAAAGATGTTTTATTGACTCACAGTTCCTTATTGCAGGGGAGGCCTCAGGAAATTTACAATCATGGTGAAAGGCAAGGGAGAAGCAGGCACCTTTTTCACAGGGTGGTAAGATGGAGTGAGTGCAGAGCGAAGGGGGAAGCCCCTTATAAAGCCATCAGATTTTGGGCTGGGTGCTGTGGCTCACACCTGTAATCCCAGGACTTTGGGAGGTCAAAGTGAGTGGATCACTTGAGGTCAGGAGTTCGAGACCAGACTGACCAACATGGTGAAACCCCGTCTCTAGTAAAAATACAAAATTAGCCAAGCATGGTGGTGCGTGCCTGTAATCCCAGCTAATGGGGAGGCTGAGGCAGGAGAATCGCTTGAACCTGGGAAGCAGAGGTTGCAGTGAGCCAGTATCGTGCCATTGCACTCCAACCTGGGCAACAAGAACGAAACTCTATCTCAAAACAAAAACAAAAACAAAACAAAATACACAAAAAAACTGTCAGATCTTGAAAGAACTCACTCACTATCACAAGAACAGCATGGGAAAAACTGCCCATGATTCAGTTATCTCCACCTGTTCTCTCCCTTGACATGTGGAGATTATGGGGATTACAATTCAAGATGGCATTTTGGGTGAGGATACAACAAAACCATATCAGATGAATATAATATTTTGGCAAAAATAAAGAGTATCTTCTATAGCTGTGAAAAGAATAGCAGTTATTATTGCAGAAATGGTGCACCATATGAAAGTTTTGAAAATTAAAGTGTATTCAAACAGTATCTTTCAAAAAGTGTGGACAATGCCATGCCAGCCAAGAACTTTATTAGAGCATGACATTTTTGGGTAGATTCCTCATAGATATTAATAATATTCGGCAAAATGTTTCAAAAGTTTTCTATTAAATTCCATTGGCTGTTTTCAGGTTAAGTGTGAGCACAAATACAAATTTTCTCACAGAACCTGTAAAGTACATGTATGTGCTTTGATCAAAAAATAGGCTGAGGCAGATATCCAAGTCTTCAGGACCCAGCGAGTTTGGCGCACAGGCGCCTGCCTCCACTTGTTATATAACCTGTTTGTGTAAGTTCATACTTGGCTCTGAGCCATTACTGTCTGCAGAAGGTATAATTGCCCTGCTACTACTGGATAGGGACTCTTGGTGCTCAGCTTGACTCAACATGGCTGGACATAGCTCTTGTACATGTACAGGTGCTCCTGCATCCAGAGAAAGAGAGAACACCAAATCTGTCCGTCTTTGCAGACAGACAGAGGGGACCCAGGACACAGCTCAACTCGCTTGTGCCCAGTGAGAGTAAGAGTTAAGCTGCTGACCCTGAAGGTAAGGGAGAGCTGGCTGCGCAGCTGTGTGTGGGCGCTGGACTAAGCAGCTGAGACCCGGCAGTGTGATAAAGCTGTTGATGAGAGCTGCTACTGAATAAAATCATCGTTCACCTGCCTACGGCCCCCGAATGTTCTTTCTGCTCACCCACACACTCCCTTCGGACATCAACATGACATTTGGCATAGTCGTGAAACTGACAGAACCCAAAACACATTTTTTAAAAAATCAAATATAACATTTTGTGTTGACGTTTTCAAAAGTTGAATATAATCAATGAGACAAATTCAAAATCTCTGTTAACATGTTTAAAATTTGATTTTAAATAGTGATGAAACTGAAATGTGAAATTTCTGCTGTAGGATCTCAACAGTAAAGAATACTTTGGAATGTAGACTGCCTGACTAAAATATTGGGCACTGAACATCTATTATTTGTAGGAGGATTCTGTTAAATATTATGTTAAATTATGAAGCATACAAATCTCAACTCTTAGGGATAATTTGCATTCACGTGATCTCTTATGGATAGCTGATATGAATATAATTCAGCATAAATATATTTAAAGTGTATTTGAAATACACTGGCAATTTTCTGCATTTTCTATAGAAAATTGAAAATTTATATACTCTATGATCCACCAATATATTTGTAGAGGTGTAGTTCATCTTTCTAGGAGTTAAGAATATTCAAGTGTCTGTTCATAAGAGCAAACTTGAGACAATTCAGATATCAACAGGACAATGCATTCACACTGTAGAATATTAAATAGTCCCAAAAAGAAATTTGCTACAGCTGTAAGCAACAGTGTGAATTAAATGTTATACCAATATTGAGGAAAGAAAACACAAATATAGAAAGACTACATATAGTAGTCTTGTAATAAAATTAATGATAATAAACTAAATGATATTCTTTGAGGCACACACCAGGTGACCAAACAATACACAGATTTAGTTTATTTTAATTTTAGATTGGGGGGGTTGGTGTGTTGGTATGTTCTCACACTGCTATAAAGAAATACCTGAGAATGGGTACCTTAAAAGGAAGATAGGTTTAATTGGTTCAGTGTTCTCCAGGCTGTATAGAAAGCATGGCAGCATCTGGTCAGCTACTGGAGAGGCCTCAGGTAACTTTCAATCATAGTTGAAGGCAAAGGGGAAGCAGGCACATCTTACATGGTTGGAGCAGGAGGATGAAGGCGGGTGGGGGATACATGACATACGCTTTTAAACAACTAGATCTCAAGAGAACTCACTCACTAAACAGTACCAAGGGGGGATGCTGCTAACCCATTCATGAGAACTCTGCCCCCATCATCCAATCACCTCCCACCAGGCCCCACTTCCAACGCTGGGGATTACAATTCCACTTGCGACTTGGGCAGGGACATACATCCAAATAATAAATTAGGGGGTATGTTTGCAGTTTTATTACAGGAGTATATTGCATGATGCTGAGAGTTAGGCTTCTGTTGATCATATCACCCAGATGGTGAACATAGTACTCAACAAGAAGGTTTCCAGTCCTCCCCCACTTCCTTCCCCTTCTTCCTCCTTTTGGAGTCCCCAGTGTCTATTGTTTCTATCTTTGTGTTCCTGTATACCTAAGGTTTAGCTCCCACTGGGACATGCAATATTTTGTTTGCAGTTTCTGTGTCAATTCCCTTAGGATAATGGCCTCTAGATGTATCCATGTTGCTGAAAAGGGTAAGGGCATGATTTCATTCTTTTTAATGGCTGTGCAGTATTTCATGGCGTATATGTGCCACATTTTCTTTATCCAATCTACCATTGATGAGCACCTAGATTGATTCCTTCTTTTTGCTATTACAAATAGTGCTGCAATAAACATATCAGTCCACTGGTCTTTTTGGTAGAACTAATTTTTTTCTTTGAGCATATCCCCTGTAATAAGATTGCTGAGTCAAATGGTACTTCTATTTTTCCTTCTTGAGAAAGCTCCAAACTGCTTTCCACATTGGCTGAACTAATTTACATTCCTACCAACTGTGTATAAGCATTCCCTTTTCTTCATAGCCTCGCCAACATCTGTTATTTTTTAACTTTTAAACAAAAGCCATTCTGACTGGGGTGAGATGGTATCTCATTGTGGTTCTGATTTGCATTTCTCTGTTGATTAATGATATTGAACATTTTTTCATATGCTTTTTGGGAACTTACAGGTCTTCTCAGAAGTGTCTGTTCCTGTTCTTTGCCCACTCTTTAATAGGGTGTTTTATTCTTGTTAATTTGTTTTAGTTCCTTATTCATTCTGGAAATTAGATCTTTGTCACATGCATAGTTTGCAAATATTATCTCCCATTCTGTAAGCTGTTTGTTTATTCTGATGATAATTTCTTTATAAACAGAGTGTTTGAAGTTTATTCCTGGAGGAAGTAAAATACTTCTAGTGCCCAAATAATAGCCTTTTCTTCCCCAGTGCAACTTTGGTTTAAACCGCATATATGAACTCAGACTCTTGTCATTTAAGAGCCAATAATGGTAGACCTTCCGTATGCTTTTCAATAGTTTCTCATGTAATCATGTCCCAGTGCCCTATAGGAGTGACTTTGATTATCTACTCATTAAGGCTCTCAGCCGTGGCAGATTAGCAGCTGTGGAAGAGAAAGTGTCCTTTTGTAAAGGAATACCCATGTAAACATGGTAAGGAGAAGATAACAGTCCTGCAAACAATAGCTACTGAAGAAACTTGCACAATATCTAAAAGAAATGTTAGCAGGAAATGTTAAAGGATTTTTACTGAAAAAATATTAAGCTATATAAAAGCTGCCTGCACCCTGAATACATGGGAGATATATGGTCTTCCCATTCGGGCAGGTGCAAGAGCAAAAAGAGAACAATCCTTCCATAATTAAAATATAAAAACAAAATATTAAATTATAATTATAATACAATTTTTGCAAGCAATTTAAAAGAAATACTTTTATAGATCTTGCTAATTTAACTATAAACTTATCTGCAGAAAATTCTCAAGAATAATTGAAGACATGTGAAACGCAGTGTAAAAAATTGTCTTACCAAGTAGCAAGGCATATTATAAACCCAGAATAATTAGAATACCATGACACTGATATTCCAAATCGGCAAGTCAGTCATGAAACACAATAGATGTATTAATATAGATATATAATTTCATATATATGCAGTTTATCATAAAGATGGTATTTCAAGTCAATGATGAATAAAAGAGAAAAATAAATTATAGAAACATCAAAATGGTAAAGATAAAACAAGGCAAATCTTTAAACGTATTATAAGAAAATAAAAGAAATTCATTTAGAACATTGAGTTAGAAAAGACCCTTGTAAATAAATTACAAATGAAAGTTTTTCTCTTTATGGTAAAAATCATAAAGGAAACAAAAGTTAATTTGATATCAAGAAAACATGCTTGAATATGCCACAGTCACTATAAAATTAAAATTTGTGTTAAAACTTTAAAAATATTTGACTTTTGTATAAAATAAAAGATTAATATTTACAGTTTATTTTAAAACCTACAAATACTTATAACCACAAAAATCCAATAGACCCAGGCGCCAAGTGTGGAGATAGGGAATTCAGAGGACAGGAAATCCAAACACTTCCAACACAGAGTCCATCCCACTCCCTGAGAGTTGGATGTTTGGAAACTACAACACAGCGATATCATTTTTTGCCCACAACATTTGCAAAATTGAAAAAGATAGGCCGGGCGAGGTGGCTCAAGCCTGTAATCCCAGCACTTTGGGAGGCCGAGACGGGTGGATCACGAGGTCAGGAGTTCGAGACCATCCTGGCTAACACGGTGAAACCCCATCTCTACTAAAAATACAAAAAACTAGCCGGGCGAGGTGGTGGGCACCTGTAGTCCCAGCTACTCAGGAGGCTGAGGCAGGAGAATGGCGTAAACCCGGGAGGCGGAGCTTGCAGTGAGCTGAGATCTGGCCACTGCACTCCAGCCTGGGCGACAGAGCGAGACTCCGTCTCAAAAAAAAAAAAAAAGAAAAATATAAAAATGCACCATCGAATTTTGTTCACAATATAGGGAAACAGGCACTGTCATTTCTTGTGTGACAGATTGGTTCAGTCTTCAAAGGACAACTTGGCAGTATTTGCTGACATGATCAAGGCGCTTCTCTATTGGTCCATCATCTCCACTTCTCAGAGACAAATCTTAAGACACATTCACATGGAAAAAAACCAAGATAGTCACATACTTTCTGTTGTATCTTTGTACTTAGAATTACAATATGGGAGAAAAGTACCTTGACATTCATCTTCAAGGGAATGGTTACACTACCTGACACCCCCGTTGTGATGTACTGTGCTGCATACTCCCCAGTGACCAGCCCCTCTTAAATTCCAGACCCCTCAAATGTAACCGTGCTACAGTGTTGTGTATGTCTTTCCAGAATTTTAAGTACAGCATTTCCAGAGTTTTAGTTGGAAATTATACACACATATGCATATATCTATGTTTACTTATATAAAATTTTGTATATATAATATGTACATATGTGTATACATATTTATATATGGAAGTGTATATATATAATACATAATTTTGCTTATATGTGTTTTTCTGAACATAAAATTTTACTAGATACATTGTTTTTTACTTTGTAGTTTTTCACGTTTAATAGGTTTTAGAGAGATCTGTATAATAACTCACAGAGCTTTTCCTAATTTTTTTTAAGCTTGGTTTAAAAAACGTGAATTGATTATAAGGTATAGGAGAATGACCTATGCATGTGTATGCACATGTGTGTGTCTGTGCATGCATGCATGTGTGCCTGTGTGTATGTGAATCTATGTGTATAACTGTGTACATGTCCACGTGCATGTGTGTGCATGAGTGTATGTGTGCTTATGTATATGTTGATTATTTTTAAATTATTAAGCCAAACTTGAATTCCTCAGTTAAACTCAAATTGTCCATGTGCATTTTTACTTTTTGTTTGTCTGTTTTAACTTGCTGAGTTTGTTACTATTTGGTTTAAAATATTTTAATTCACATTCATGAAAGAGATACTGGCCTGTGGCTTTCTTTTTAGCACTTTCCTTCCTGGTATTAGCAGTAATAGTTCAAAAATCGTTTTTTAAAAATATTTTCTACATGGTATAACAGAGGCTTTGCTATGTTTACTTACTATCTGATATGCTTATTTGATCATGCTGCTCATTTGAAAAATAACATTGGTATACTTTTTCATTACATTTTATTAACGATAACAATGGTCCTAGAACCTTTATTTTGTGGAGATGTTATTTATTCATCTTTAACCCTAAGCACAAATTCTTTATTCTTGTGAATTCATTCATTCTGTGTGGCTTTAATGAGCTCTGTGTTAACGGGGTCTCATTGTAGAAACATGCACTGCTTTCATGGTGAGGGGTAAAGGTGGAAAATAATTAGTATCTATTTTAGGTCTCAAGGTCTTTCAGTGACAGTAGGAAAACTGGGGAGCAAAACCAGAGTAATGAGGAGAGAACTTTGTCCAGAAGGGATGCTGACTTAATTAATTTACCCAAGCTCATCAGAAGAGTGGAAAATGGACTCAAGGGGCTTCTATTCCCACGCATATATTTTAATTGCTAAGTATTGTATCGGACATTTAGCTTTTTCCCTGTTAAGAACTAATCTCATTATTTTAATAAAGATGCTCTATAAACCTGAAGTAAGAAAAAGAAACAGAATCATATAGTCAGCTTAATCCATCCATTCTTTTATTTAACTAAATGATAAACATTGGCAATAAAGGCATAATACATGACATAAAATGAGAAGAAAAACTCGTAAATAGACATTGTTCCAACAACCAAAATATCCCTGTGTTTTCCAGGTTCATAGTGATTTCTAATTAAGAGCGTTTTTCATTAGTATTTTTGTAACTTTTTAAAGTAACAATATTTTCCAATGTCATCATAGAGTATCATAACCAGAATAGGAGCATTCATACAGCCAAATCCAGAAGAATTTCATAATCATGAGGGTCTTCCACGTTGCCCTTTTACTGACACGCTCACTTCCTTCTTGCCACCAGCTCCTTCTTAACCCTGCCCACCATTAATCTGTTCTCCACTTCAATAATTTGGTTCCTTTAAGAATGTTACAGGCCGGGCGCGGTGGCTCAAGCCTGTAATCCCAGCACTTTGGGAGGCCGAGACGGGTGGATCACGAGGTCAGGAGATCGAGACCATCCTGGCTAACACGGTGAAACCCCGTCTCTACTAAAAATACAAAAAAACTAGCTGGGCGAGGTGGCGGGCGCCTGTAGTCCCAGCTACTCGGGAGGCTGAGGCAGGAGAATGGCGTGAACCCGGGAGGCGGAGCTTGCAGTGAGCTGAGATCCGGCCACTGCACTCCAGCCTGGGCTACAGAGCAAGACTCCGTCTCATAAAAAAAAAAAAAAAGAAAGAAAAAGAATGTTATATAACTGGAATCATACACTATGCAATGTTTTGGAAACGGCTTTTTTTTTTCGCATGGCATAATTCTTTAGAGATTCATCCAGGTAGTGGTCTGTATCAGTAGTAAATTACTTTTTATCACTGAGCAGTATCCTAGTCTACGGTTGTGCTATATTTTGTTTAATATTTACCCATCAAAGGACAGTCGGGGAAGAGGAATAACTATGCCACTCTATCTTTACAGATAGAAGTGTTTTCTTGCCCTTCCAAATGCCTTTTTTCTTACGAAAGAGTAACATTTTTCTGCTTTACTGTATTCCTAGTACTGCCTACTCTACTCTACCCATTTTATCAATTGCATGCATTCTGTTCCATTTTTTCCCTTGTTTATTTGCCACGGAAAGGGAAGTGCGGTCCAAGGTGGTCTGCCAGAGCTATTTCTGCCTTGTTCTCCCCCTATCCATCTTTGAAACTTAATTTTTGCTATTCTGTATCCCTGTAACAATGCATAAATATTTCTCTAATTTATCATCTGTAATTAGTTTCAACCATCATACACAGTGACTCTTAAATCTGTGACGATTTTGGACAAGAATATTAGCACTCCTGCTTTCCCCACTGCCTTTCCTCTCAAGCCACATTAAAAATTTGCTCACATCTGCCTTGATCAAGATTTCTAAGACTTAAATGTGGCTTGTAACCATAATCAAGTCTTCACTTTTATTTCCTATAGATTAATTCTAGCATTTGAAAACAAAATTGCTTCTACATACTATTATGATGAAATAAGTAATGTTTACTGAATACCATTCTCTTCAGCTGTGATATCAAAAACCTCATGTTGACAGAATTTCCATGATTTGGTTTATATTCCTTGATGAAAATTAGTCAAGTTTTGGTTTGTAAAATCTCAGGATGTTGGTCCTCTTGTACTCTGTGTGTGGTGGGGAAGGGTGTTTTCCTACCCTTCCAAATGCCTTTTTTCTTATGAAGAAGTAACATTTTTCTTCTTTACTGTATCCCTAGTGCTACCCACTCTACTGTACCCATTTTATCAATTGCACGCACTTTGTTACATTTTTTCCCTTGGAGATCTCCTTCATGAACTCACTAATGTCTTGTTCTAATTTGGGTCAGTTGTTTTCTCGTCCAATCCAGAGTTGTCAATTTGAAGTTTTCTTTCTGATTGGGCATCTAGATTCTTACATTCTTCTAGAAGATTAACAGAAAGCCTATTTTTAAGTGTTTTCGGTCAGAAGACAGAGATTCAGATCCCAAGATTGAAAGTTACTTGCCCCGAATGTATTCCATTGAAGACAATGCTTCAAGTACCTTATGAAGATTAGTTAATTCCATCTTTCAGCCAAGTCTTTGGAGTATGCACCGTTGTTATCACTATTTTACAAATGAGGATTGTGAGGACCTGAGGTTTAAGTGTATGTCCCAGGCCACGTCATCATTAAATTTTAGAGCTGCATTTGAATGAGTTAGGCAGTTTAACTTCAAATATTACTCTCTTATTCACTATACTATAGCAAGTTCTAAATATATTTGAGTCTCATTTCATTTGTAGAAAGCTATGATGATTATAATTATTGATATTAATGTAGGGTGAAAAGCCACATGTCAGGATCCTGAACATACAAGAAACAGCTGAAAGGTTATGTGTTAAACCATATGCAAGCCCCAAGACAGCTGTATTGAAATTGCCAGGCGCAGGCACACCGGAATGGAAGCTTCTTGAAGGAAGGCAAAAAGGTTGCTTTTCATGCTTGAGTCACCAGCACCGTGAGCACTTGGCTTGATGCTGTGCACACAGTAGGTGCTCAGCGTGCATTAGTCATAGGAGTGAGTCATCAGCAGGGTCTATTCCATACACTTCTGTAGCCCATCTTCCTTGCTCTATTCTGCTACTCTAAGCACAGCACTAGTCATATAATAGTGGTGTATTTAAGTAGGTATTTGATCTCTGTGGCAGGAAAATGATAGTTTCATTATAACCTAATAGTAGAAGTTCCTATATTAGAATGTGTAACCTAGAGTAGAAACAGTGAAAATAAACATTCCTGGTAAGGCACATGGATATGGTGGAACGAGTATAGACTTTGCTGTCAAAGAGTTGCTTGGTTAATACAATTACTCAAGTGCCCTCTATGTGCCAGGCTTTGCTCTAGATTCTGAAAACAAGACAGAAGATAAAAAGCAGGGCACATTCAGCCTTGCCTATCTTTTCTCTCTGATGATTGTTTGCTTGATTTTTAAATTTTGGCTCTGTTAATAGCTGTGTACTTCCATATGAGGAATATTATTCTAAGCCTCAATTTTTGTGTAAAATAGAGATATAAAAATACTTATCTCAAAGGGTTTTTGTGAGCACTACAGAACTTATATATAGATCTATGGGGGAGAGAGAACACTTGATGTGTAATAGATGTGATTTCTCTTCTTTCCCTTCTTTTTTTTTTCCTTCGCAGCTCATGGACAGCTCATGCTGATCTCTTTTGCCATCTGAGCCCTAGCTTTCTTTGAAGACCACTCTCTATTTAATAAATGGTGCTGGGATAACTGGCTAGCCATAGTCAGAAGAATAAAATTGGACCCCTACCTTTAACCATGTACACAAATAAGTTCAAGAAGGATTAATGACATAATGTAGGGCCTCAAATTATAAGAATCCCAGAGAATAACTCTTCTCGATATTTGCCCTGGCAAATAATTTTTGGCTAAATCCCCAAAAGCAATTGCAACAAGAACAAAAAATGGCCAGTGGGACCTAATTAAACTAAAAGTCTTCTGCACAGGAAAAGAAACTATATATAAAGAGACAACTTACAAATGTGAGAAAATATTTGCAAACTAGGCAGCTGACAAAGCTATTCAGAATCCATAAGGAACTGAAATCAGCAAGAATAAAACAAATAACCCAATTTAAAAATGGGCAAAGGACACAAGCAAACACTTCATAAAAGAAGACATACTTGGCCGGGTGCGGTGGCTCACGCCTGGAATCCCAGCACTTTGGGAGGCCAAGGCAGGCAGATCACTTGAGGTCAGAAGTTCGAAAAGAAGACATACAAGTGGCCCAAAAATATGAAAAAAAAAAGTTTATTATTAATCACAGAGAAATGCAAATCAAAACCGTAATGAAATACCGTCTCACACCAGTCAGAATGGATATTACTAAAAAGTCAAAAACCAAAGATGCTTGTGAGGCTGCAGAGAAAAAGGAATGCTTACATGCTGCTGGAAGGAATGTAAATTAGTTCAGCCAATGTGGAAAGCAGTTTGGAGATTTTTCAAAGAACTTAAAAGAGAGCTACCATTTGATCCAGCAATCCCATTACTGGGTATCCACTCAAAGGAACATAAACCATTATAACAAATTGACACATGCACTCATCTGTTCACCGTGGCACTATTCACAATAGCAAAGACATGGAATCAATCTAGGTGCCCATCAACTTGGGACTGAATAAAGGAAATGTGGTACATCTACACTACAAAATACGATGCAGCCATAAAAGAGAATGAAACAGTGTCCTTTGCAGCAACATAAATGGACCTGGAGGCCAAAATTCTAAAGGAACTAAGGCAGAAACAGAAAACCAAATACTGCACGTTCTCACTTCTAAGCAAGGCATACATGGACATAAATAGGGGTACAATAGACATCAGGGACTACTGGAGGAGGGAGGGGGGATATTATGTATAGGGGGTGTTCTAGGCTCATTACTTAGGGGCAGTATATCCATGTAAAAAATCTGCACTTGTACCCCTATATCTAAAATCCAAGTTGAAATAAAAAAAAAAATAAAGATCACTCAATGTACAGCATCAATTTTTGGACGATGATGTGGCCATCTGTGTTCCTAAAGACCTGTAAATGACTTCTAAGCTTTCTGATCATCTTCCTTGCTAGTGATCTCCTAGACCTGCAGGGGAGTACCTGGTGTCATGTTCAAGGCTCAAGGCCCACTGGGTTCACCCAAGAGTGATTTATGTGTTTGTTTCTCCCTACTTCCTTGTGCCATTCTGGATAGTTTCTTCAGATGATAATTATTTTCCGCTCCAGCCAAGGCCCAATTAAAGACAGAACACTGGAGCTGAAAAGCTTTGGATCACACTGGCAGACTCCACTTCAGACATAAACTCTGGAACTTGACAGCTATGATGGGTCTCTTCATGTTGCTTCCACCGACTTAATGATGTCTTTAACATCTCCTACCTGAAGGCATCACCCATCATGCCACTGAGATGCACGGCCATATTTCAGTTAATTTAGCTAATTTGCTAGTTTGTAAAGAAACACAGTTCATACAATAAGTTGTGCATCTCTTATTTTTTGGCAGGTCAGTTTTGAAATGATAACTGTTGTGATTGATGTGCTCTAAATAACAAGAGAAAAACAGTTCATGTTGAAACACCCATATGCTGAGGTGATAAGCATATGTTCCAATTTGGAGCCAAGAGTAAAGCAAAAAAACACAGTTTAAGCAAATCTTAGCTCTTGACGAACACTCACAGGGTATTTCAGTGAAGAAATATGCATATAGCTCAGGGAATTAAGAAATTGTCTAGCTCAGGGTGGAAATGACACCTTTACCATCAGAGTTTCATGACTACAGTGAGCTCATTCCTTCTGTGATCAGGGTTGAGTCTTGGATTTTCCCATCAGTAGACTGATGCTGCGTATCCACGTAGGCGAGCACTATGAGGACAGAATGGGCTTCCTCACTACATCACACTAGAGCCACCATCTGGAGGTGGTCACATGGGAGAATTTGCTTCAGTAAGTGGAGTGTAATGGAACAGGACTGTTGATTGCCATCTGTCCTGTTAATAGGAAGTGTGGGCTCAAAAGTAGAAGAGGAGGCTGGCCGCCATGCTGCTTGACTTATTTTACATCCATCATTCGTTAACCGTGGCCACATTATGGGCAATTTATTTTGTTTCTTAGCACATCTGTTATTATTATTATTTATTCCTAATCATAGGTAGACAATACTTATTGTTTCATGAAGATAAGCTTGGCTTTGCCCTGCAATTTATAGCAATTACGTTTTTGTCAGGCTCGTCCAATGACTGAGTCAGTCTCTGTGTCTTTAAGGTCTTCAGGCGATTCCTGTGCTCAGCAGAGTTGAGAATCATTGGAGAATGGGGAGGAGCCACATGGTCACCACCCCCAATGTCATCTGTAGCCGAGAAGATGAGACCTCCAGAGGCTGCCACTTTGCAGAGGGGCATGGGGACATCCTCTTTCTGTCATGCTCTGCTTCAGCCGCAGCTGGCCTCTGCTTCAGGTGTGGCCTTGGCACCTGCTGGTCATTCTGGAGTCACAGTTCATCCACATGCAGCCATCTTCCTGCCATACTGGCTTTCCTCCCCTCTGAGGCTGCCTCTGTCCTTCCCATTGTGAGGGCCAGGCACACTCTGCCTCTCTCTTCTAAGGCTTACACCCTCTGAGACCTCAGGGATTTTATGAAACCTCCTTGTCTTGTCTGCAGCTGCCAGGGGACCCGTGTCAGAGACTTGCCTTCCTGGACCTCTTGCAGGCTGCGTTCTCTACTCCTAGTCCTGGATTTTAAATAACCACTTCCTGGTCCTGGATCTTAAGCCTCCAGAACGTCTTCCCTGGGGGCTTAGGCGTAACAGACATAGCCCCCCAAGCAAGCATAGATCTAGCTGGCATCTTCCCAAACTTCTTTGTTTCCAACCTGTAATTATGTTCAGGTTGGAGAAGTCTGATTCTGTCGTCCTGGGTCCCCTCTCAGGTCTCCCACACCCCTGAGTAGATGCTAACTGGAGCTGGTCCCCCACCTGAGCCTGCCTGCAGTGTGTGTCGGTTCCCGCCTCTCACCTGCGTTCAGGAGGTCACAGGGGAGAAGTAACAGGCATGGGCGTTATTCTTTCAAACATGGCTTCCTCTATGTAAATGAGACCAGCTGCCTGCAGGGCCTGCCACACACGGGGCTCACTCTGCCAAGCGTGGTGTGTGAACTGTCGCTGAAATCAGTACAGTGCATCTTGGGTTTTTAAGTGGTCCTGGATGTGGGGATGTGTAGCAGGTGGGAGAAACGACAGAGACAAGACCAGAGGGCAGTGGCTTCTGCCAAGGACTGCATCTGCTTGGTTCTTTCCTGGGTACATCACGCTTGGACTGCCTGCTTTGAAGACTCTGCCATGATAACAACAGCATGGATGAAGCCAACCTCATTCACATATCCACTGTGTCACATCTTCATGAATAACCGTCTAAGCCGGGAAAGCAAAGGAGTTATTTTACAGAGAGACTGCCGCCTAAAAGGTCTTTGATACTTCATTAAGTTTGCAGTCCTTCAAGTGAATAGTGGCCTATTAGTAGACTTTGCAGACAGGGTTCATTCCCGACATGGCACTGGACACCTGCTATCTCAGAGTCCAGGTATGAGTGTGCAGGTGTGTGAGTGCCTGTACTCCTGGGGGAGATTGTATGTGCACTGGAACAGATGCTGGACACAGGGGATCCCCCTTATGGTTGGGACAAGCCTGGAAACCTTATTTTAAAGCAGCACAAACCATCTACTTCCTTAGAGCAGGGAGCTTTCTTTAAGCTGCCATGACTTGACCAAACTGCCTCAGGTGCTGCCTTGGGACCTGCTGGGCTCCCAAGATCCAGGACCAGGAAGCAGTCATGTAAAATCCAGGACTAGGAGTAGAGAAAGTCGCCCACAGGAGGTCCGGGAAGGCAAAAATCTCTCTCCACATCTTCTAACCCCACAAAGTTATGGCTTCCATTTAAAAATCGCAGTGGGGGACAGGTGTGGTAGCTCACACCTGTAATCCCAGAACTTTGGGAGGCCAAGGCAGGCAGATCATGAGGTCAGGAGATCAAGACCATCCTGGCCAACATGGTGAAAACCTGTCTCTACTAAAAATATAAAACATTAGCTGGGTGCGGTGGCATGTGCCTGTAATTCCAGCTACTGGGGAGGCCGACGCAGAAGAATTGCTTGAACCAGGGAGTGGGAGGTTACAGTGAGCCAAGATCGCACCTGGTTACAAAGCGAGACTCTATCTAAATAAAAAATAATAATAAAAGAAACGTCACAGTGAGGGCTGGGCACAGTGGCTCATGCCCAGCATTTTGGGAGGCTGAGGCAGGAGAATCACTTGACCCTGGGATGCAGAGCTTTCAGTGAGCTGAAATCATACCCCTGCACTCCAGCCTGGGTGACAGAGTGAGACTTTGTCTTAAAAAAAGAAAAAAAAAAAAAAAAATCACAGTGGGGTATGCCAATCATATTCTAACTAATAATGTAACTAAACTTTTTAACTATATCTGGCATGCGATTTCACCCCCATAACATTCCATGGACATATTTTCTTGCATAACATTCAGCATGGAGCCTGACTCCTCATCTTTGGTGACAGGTGGAAATTTAATGTTTACTCTCAACCACAAATAGAACTGGATAAACTGATCCTCTGCAGCGGCCTCAGGCAGTGTCCTTGAGGACAGTCTCTCTGAAGACCCTCTGCTCCCTGCCCCGTCCCCGGTGTGCTTTGTAAGTCTTTCTTCTGTCTTTACATAGCTGCTTTCACTTGTCTCCTGCCTTTGCTGTAAATCTGCTTTGTGCAGCACAGCTAAATTATTTATTGCTGTCTTCTGAGTAAAGTTTGCATAACCCAAATTTGCTAGAATGACTTTCCGATCTACCACCTGGCCCTCCAGATCACCCCACCCCAGTTTAAAGGCCTGGACAAGCTTCCTAGAGAATTCTAACACAATTCTCCAGGTATGCTCCCTGAAAAAAATGAGTGAAAAAAAAACCTGTATGGGAAATTGGTATGTAAAGAGAATTAGATGCACAGTTGTGTTTCTCATCCCATCCCCAGAAATAAAACTGACTCTGGTGATCTGTCATGTTTGTTTCATGGGCAGAAGAACTGTTCCCATAGTGGCAAAGTCCTCAGAGGATCATGAGGGCATAAGTGCTTCCTGGTCTCTAAATGAGCTACTGCTGAGAAGAATCTGTGCATTTGAAAATAACAAGAGTTGATGGTTAACCAGCAGCCTTGGAGTTTTTATCATTATCCCAGTAAAACCAATCTTTGTGAAACTGAGCCTCAAAGATTGCTTTTAAACTATTAAAAAAGCTGTCACCTCTTAGACTGCGGCAAGAGCAAAGCTTGTAGAAAAACATTTTTGTTCGTAAAAATGACTGGAAATTCTGCATGCAAAAAATGAATGTCAACTTCTCATGTTGTATTTCAAATACATTCCCGCCTTGCTTCATGCTACCTAAAGTGTAAAAGAGACTTTGTATATGTATTTCTGTATTTCTTACATTTAATATAGGTGAGGGTTCTAAAAAGGAAATTCTAATAAAGACAGTTTTGTGGAGTCTTTATATGCCAGTTTAGGACAGACAAATCTATATACCTAAACGGCTTTCCTTTAGGGCTGTGTCTTAATTTCAGCTATTTCATAGGATGTTTTTAAGGCAGCAAAATATATTGATATTTTTATTTGATTGTAGGATTATTGTCTCCAAGTTACATTTGTAAATTACCTTGATTTCAGAATGGTTCCCTTGTCATGTATTAAAATGGTAATATTAATAGTCTCAATAGAACAATAGTCCTAATAGAAACTGGCAATTGAGAAGTAGAAATGAACTGCAATGCAATCCAGTTGAAGTTTGTATAGGTGATTATAATGGCAGGTCCATGGAGGAAGCTGGAAACCGTCATTCTGAGCAAACTATCCCAAGAACAGAAAACTAAACATCGCATGTTCTCACTCACAGGTGGGAACTGAACAATGAGAACACTTGGACACAGGGTGGGGAACATCACACACCCCTGTTGTGGGGTGGCGGTAGGGGGAGGGACAGCATTAGGAGATATACCTAATGTAAATGACAAGTTAATGGGTGCAGCACACCAACATGGCACATATATGGAACAAACCTGCATGTTGTGCACATGTACCCTAGAACGTAAGTACAATTAAAAAAAAAAGAAAGACAAAAACATAATAGCAGGTCCTGTGAAAGAAGTAAAAGCATCAGGGAAAAATTATTACATCCCATTGGCAGTAATAACTCAATGAAATTAATTCATTTAATAAAATATATTTGGGTTTCAACTCTGCCTTAGATCCTGTGCTCACTGCTGGGGGTTAAACTTTGGAGGCCACAATCTGCGTTAGCAAGGAACACTTAGTACAGTACAGAGTTACTCCAACTCAGCATCATTGGTATTTTGGGCTAGAAAAGTATTTGTTACGATGGAGAGCTGCCTGTGCACTGAGGAGTGATTAGCTGCATCCCTGGCCTCTGCCCACTGCATACCCCCAGAATCTCCTCTCTGGTTGTTACAATCAGTCATGTCTCCAAAGTTTTCCAAATGTCCCCTGAAAAACAAAATCACAGTTGAGAAGTCCTGACCTCACAGGACAGGGAGACTGTTGGAGTCAATGAGGTAAGGTGAGTGCTGAGATGCTCAGGGCCTCTGAGGAAAGCTGTGAACAGAGAAATTCTGTGTCACAGCCAGGAGAGGCCGAGAGGCTGAAAGGCCTTGTTTCAACATTAGTTCATTCGGTTGAAATAGGCTAAAAATGTTAACTTAATCTAGCAGAAAATGAGATACCTCTAATGCAACCTTCCCAGTGAAAAAATAACATTTTCATTATCAACCAATTACTATGTTTCGGAATTTGCAACTTGTTTATGATTTTACAATGGGGAAGTTGTCCTTAAAATACTGTCCTATATTTTTCCACAAGAGTTTTATAGTTTTGTCTTTTATGTTCCTGAACTATAATCTATCTAGAAGATTTTCTAACACGTTTAAACTGAGGTAGTGATCTAATTGTATTTTTTCTATATGGTGAGCAAGTTTTTCCAACCTGGTGGTTTAGATTCATAGTCTAGGTTCTAAACAGCTGTGCTTTGCAATCTAGACTCCTTCTATTCTTTCATATTGGTCCATTTATCTATATCTTTAAGAGTGCCTGCCTGTGGCCATGTAATATTATCATCTATATGGTAGAATATCTCCTCCTGTTCTTTGTCAGAATTGGTTTACAAATCTCAAGAGTTTTGTAGTGTTATATAAATTTTGCAAAATTGTCCCATTGCCCCAAATCTTTTAGTTTTCTATTTGAATCACATTAAATATTTTGTTTAATTTGGGAGGGATGGTTATATTAACAATATTTAGTTTGTGTGCCATTTATTTACAATTTTGTTTGACTTAATTGGCTTTTAAAATTCACTCTCTAAAGAACTAACATTCCTAAGGTAATTCCTGAATATGTGATAGTTTAATGTTTATGCAAATGGTATTTTATTGCATTTTCTAATGACATTTTCTGAATTACAATAGATTTGTGTTTATATCTTTACAGCTGCTTTGTACTCACATTTTATCACTAGTCTTTCTGTTGATTCTTCTGTTTTATATGAATATCTATATGAATATCCCCTGCAGAAAAAGACAATGTTTGCTTTTTTCTCATAATCCTTATGCTGCTTCATTATTTTTTCTTTTTGGAATGATACTGAGAAAAATGCCTAAAATGGAAACCTTTGTAGATTTAGCTACATTATAATTGAAAAAAAAAATACTAGAAACAAGAGACAAGTGATCAACCAGGAATTTATACTTGCTTGTATATTGTTACCAGTGACTATTATCTAAAATATCCTAGGAAGTCCTAAAATCAACATGGATAAAGCAACATGATCCAGTAGATAAATTGTCAATGAATCTGAAAAGGCAGCTCATAGTCAAAAAATCTAAATGTCCAGTGTGTTTGAGCATCCCTTCATATGCTTATTAATAATGAAAAGATAGTATATTGAAAATTGAAATGCCACTCTGTGTTCTCCTATTGCTAAAGATTAGAAAGTTAGATACAAAATTCATTGTCGAGGTAATTTGGAAAAAGAAAATTTTGGTGGGAGCTTGGACCAATGTAGTAATTTTGAAGACAAAGTCAAGTCTTTCATAAATTGGACTATATGTTTAACTTAAATCCCAGCGATTCCATTCCTAAGAAATACATTCAAAAGGAGTCTTAGTGAGCAATTAATCATAGATAGTGGAAGATGAAAAGGTGCTAAAAATAATATCTGATTTACAGTAGGCATAAGCCATGACTGCCCCCACTGAGACCTGAATATCTTGTCACCATCACATGGAAATCTTATGCAAGTTCAAAATGACATCTAAAGAATACTCATTTCATTATTGTTTGAAATAATGAAAAATCAAAGAGCCTAGATCTATCAACAAAATAATGAGATATCATAGAACAATCTAAAATAGCACATACTGTCTATATATTAACATAGATTTCCCTCAAAAACAAAATTGAAATGAAAAAATAATATTTAATACATGGATTTATATATGCATATGAAATATATGATTTAAAAATTTAAAAAAAGTTTGCCCACTATTTTTTCTTAAATAGACACAGGGTCTTAGTCTGCTCCAGCTGCCATAACAAAATATCATGGACTGGCTGGCTTAAACAACAGAAATTTGTTTCTCACAGTTCTGAAACTTGAAAGTTTAAGGTCATTGTGGGCTCTGGAGAGAACTTTCTTCTTGGCTTTTGGACAGTCATATTCTCACTGTGCCCTTACGTGGCCATGCCTTGGTATGTATGCATAGAGAGCGAGATCTCTGTATCTTTCTTTTCTTATAAAGCCACCAATCCTATTGACTTAGGACCCCGAGTTTATGACCTTACTTAACCTTATTTGTCTCCTAAAAGCCCTGCCTAGAAATAAGGACACATTGGGAGTCAGGGCTTTAATGTATGAATTGTAGGGGAGCACAGATCAGTCCACAGCACAGAGATTTATGTTCATTTATTATTAGTTTAGTTTAAAAGCAGTTTAATGCAAACATTTATTTCTCTATATAAACACTAGTTGTTTACATATATGCTTTTAGCAGTTGGGAGCCAGGTTAGGATTAATTGCATCCATGTGGAAAGTATTATAAAATAAAGATTCAGACAAAAAGGAAAAATATAAGAGTGTTCATGCACTGATGGATGAAAACATATTTCATCATGAAAAATATAATTGATGGTACAAACTAAATTCTATACCAGTGTGGACAAGCAGATTATACTATGTAAATTTAAATATCTCAGCGTGAAAAGTGAATTGTGTATGAATATAGGTAGAAGGAACCCAAATAAGAGCAAGGATAAAATGAAACTATTATAATTAATTAGCAAGATTGAATCTAATGAGAACCTAAAATTTCACTCAACAAAAATAAGATCATATTTTAGATGTTAAGCAATAGAAGTAATATCTTGTGACGGCTAAGACAGATGCAAGATGCTGGCCCATTTAGATGGGGCAAATCCAGTATTTGTGAATTTTGTAGCAATTAATTACTAGATGAAATATTGGTAGATAAATGAAGCACCCCAGTTTAGATGTGGTGTGTTTGATGCCAGTTACAAGTGAAATAACATTTTCACTTATAAGATCACTAGAGGCACGTGCTTTTTTCAAACTAGGACAACTCTGGTCACATTTCAAATGATCTCTATATTGTCAAATCCTAAGGTTACTTCCCTGTCCTCGTCTTATCTTTTTTGTTCTGTTTGGTTTTGTTTTGAGACTGAGTCTTGCTCTGTCGCCCAAGCTGGAGTGCAGTGGCCGGATCTCAGCTCATTGCAAGCTCCGCCTCCCGGGTTCACGCCATTCTCCTGCCTCAGCCTCCGGAGTAGCTGGGACTACAGGCGCCTGCCACCACGCCCGGCTAATTTTTTGTATTTTTAGTAGACACAGGGTTTCACTATGTTAGCCAGGATGGTCTCGATCTCCTGACCTCGTGATCCGCCCATCTCGGCCTCCCAAAGTGCTGGGATTACAGGCGTGAGCCACCGCACCCGGCTAGATCTTTTTCTTGAAATAAATTTCCTCTCTTGGGTTTCACCACATGACACTCTCCTGTTTTCTTTTTATCTCCTTCACTCTTTCTTTAATCTCACTTACTGGCTCTTTTTTATCCCCCCTAAATCTGCCTGGGACATCTGTTATTCGTTTTTCGGTTTATTTTCCCCCTTCTCCATTGGCATACTTTCTCCAGGTGAGGTATTCAGTGCCATGGTTTAAATCCATTACATGCTGACGACTCACAAATCTGTATCTATAGTCCTCACTTTCTCCGGAGCTCTGGCCTTCTACAAATAACTTCATACCTGGTATCTCTCCCTTGGATGTCAGATAAGGGTATCACATCCAATATATCCCACATGTAACTCGAAGTCATCTCTCAACTTATTCCTGTGATTTCTTCATTTTAATAAATAGCACTAGAATCTACTCAGTTGTTCAAACCCCAAACTTGCCACATCTAACCTCTCAGCATGCTCATGGGTTAGGCCCTGAATTACTCATCTCTCTGCCTCCTCATTACTCTCTGTGTATCTGTGGTCTCTTACCCAGACCTCTGCCTGGGAATGGCCCCTGCTGTCATTCTTGTCTCCCCTGTCGTGTCTTCCCCACAGGGTAGCCAGAATCACCTTTGGTAAATGTGAATCAGACTACATTATTCTGCAGTCAAAAAGCCTCTATTGGCTTCTGATCTTACTGGAATTAACCACGATCTCTTTACCACGGCGATTATGAATCTATATTAGTTGATCACTGTCTGGTGTTCTCCCCTCGTCTGCTTTGCTCTCTGCTGACACCATCATGTTTCAGGCACAAGGGCATTCTTCATGCGTTTGAATGCACTGCTGTGTGGCACTTACGGCTTTGGTTCCTTCTGCCTGGAATTCTTTTCCCTTGGAGCTACACACAGCTAATTCTTTCCTGCTGATTCAGTGCTCAGGCCAAATGTTGCCTTGAAGAGAGATCTTTCTAAATAATCCGATCTCAGGTAGACCTTCATTGCCCCATTTTCCAAATTTAGGTTGCTATCCTGTGACCTACGTTGTTTTCCTTTTTTTTTTTTTTCTCCAATAATTATCTTGGTTTTTTCAAGTTGTAATCTTTTATCTACTAGTTACATTTCATGGAGGCAAAGTCTCCATCTCTTTTGTTTACTAAATACATTTCTATTGCCTAGAATGGGTCCTGGTACATAGAGAAATGGAAGAGCTGGTATTTTTGAATGCTTTATTATGAATCTGAGATGGCTCAAAGACTGCTATGTTAAATCACTTACTGTTCCAAACTAGTCTGCACAGTAGATACAATCGTTTTTCTGTTTTAAAGAGGAAGGATCTGAAAGCAGACAGGTCAACTGGCTTGCCTAGGTTGTATTGCTTACAACAGGCAAAGGTAGAATTTAAACCCAGCATATCATCTCTGTCCAGAACTCACAATAAAAAATAAATAAATAAATAAAAATTAAAAAAAAAATGGCTACTGTAATTCAGCACAATTACTTACACTGAAAGAAAGATCAAACAAAACATTGATTTGTGTTGTCATATGTTGTGCCATTTTTTATTCTAAGGCTCAGTGAAGATTACCTAGTATTTTCAATGTTGGAATTTGAATGTAGGTCAAATGTTAGAAATATTGGAGATGAAAACAGTAAAAATTACATAAACAAAGCAACTCAAACCATAAAACTCACTGATGAAGTACTGTGAACACTAATTTCCTCCTGAATAACTGGAAACATTGGGAGCAATGCTTGATAGACACTGCCTCTGAACTTCTCAGCTATAATATGAGGGGCCTGAGATCGTTTGTTGCATCCTCTTCCTTTAGAAACATTGTCTTGAAAGTAGATTTTCCTTACAGGTAATTATTCTATCTCTTATGGAAATAAATCTTCCATGCTCATCTTCAGAGTTTCAGTGGGTCACTGTGCCTGGGCTAGGTGGTGAACCCAGCTGTAGCTTATTCTTATTTCCACAATAGTCCAGTGTCCACAGTGTGAAACTGGTTTACTCTAATCATTGCCCCGTGTAACCCACTTACCATTACTGTTAATAGTCATTAATGAAAAATACCAATAGAAGGATCCATGAATATAAACCTGTATCTTGCAGTTCATGATTTATGCCTTTTATATTAAAATACATACTATGTGGATCACCTGTTCAAATTCTTTCTTTCATGACTATGTTTGAATATTTGCCTAAGGGCAAGAATATCAGACAAAACAGCATCTCTGCTAACTACCAAACAGTGCTAAGCTCCTGTAGAAGAGTTCATTAGTAGTCAGTTTATAGTATATTACATCATGGTAAGACACCTTTATAGAACCTAGATGTAAAGGCATAAGGCTTTACCTTTAGCTACTGAGGTAAAATTTTTCATTGTAAAATTTCTAGGAATAATGAAGTATGAAAGCTAAATGTAAAAAGTTTTTATGTGATTATACAGAAAAGGGATTCTTTTGTTGTTTGTGTTTTTTCTTTTTAAAGAGTTCAACTTTTATTTTAGTTACAGGGTACATGTGAAGGTTTGTTACATACGAATATTACTGAAGTTTTTGGCATGGAAAAAGGATTCTAATGGGAATAAATCTGTCTCTACAGATGCATTTGCTTTTACTGAGTCTTGTCTTATTTCAGAGTGTATATTAATCCTTATAACAGAGTCTATGGTTCCTTCGCTATGGTGGACTATTTATGAAGGATGTCTCTAAATTTAGATAAAGCTGATGAGAAAAAAAATCATCTATAACAGTTGAACTAGGGAAGGGACATAATCTGATGTCAATAATATTATATATAAATATATATGACATATATTACACATAAAATATACATAAAACTTATGTTTTATATATAAAGTATATATAAAATATTATATACGTGTGTGTGTGTGTGTGTGTGTGGCCCAGGGGTGCAGAGAAATTCTAGAGGCAAGAGATAGCTACAATATGGCTTTTTCCTAACCTGAGCCCCATCTGTGTCACAGACATGCTCTTTGAGATGATTAAATACCAGTAGTGATCACTAATACATTAGGTTCATAAATAATCAAACTGAAGCTTCATACTTCACCTTTTCCTCTTCTGAATGGGGACAAATGGGTAAAATTAAAGAAAGTGGACAAGAAGGCTGCTTCTCTCTGCATTATTTGAGACTCCACAGGTCCATGATTAATTGAAAAATGACCTGAAACATTCGGGTGTTGCCCATTGGAAAATCCACACACACATGCGCACCACACACTCACTCATAAACATAGTACAGTCTATGATAATGACCCTGATTTAGACTATTGAAAAAACTTAAAGAAGAGGACAGAGGTAAAGTAACCTAAATAAAGAGGATAAGACCTCAGTAGGGCTCCCTGGGGTCCAGCACTCCGGTCATTCCCTCAGGCTATATAAAAGTGCACTGCCATTGTAGAGTGAAAATCAACTTCTACCCAAAAGGATGGCAAAAGAGTCATGAAATTAGCTTACCTCAAGACAACTAATAGGAGGACTGCCCATATTTCAGTATCATGACCAAGATGGAATGCCAAGTACACACACGTAGGACAGGGGAAAAAATAGGCATCGTAGGTGAAAGGAGACAACAGAACCAACTATACAGAACTATACAATGTCCTCATTGTATAGATTTTACTATTATGTAGGAGCAATATTTATAAAGTTTCAAGTGTGTTAATTAAAAGCACTTTTCATAGGCAAGTCAGAAATATTTCAGGAAAGTTACTCTAGAAGCACTTGGAGGAAAAAAAATGACTTAACAATTAAATTCTTCTACTTAGGGATGAAAAATAATAAATATTTTGGAGATTGAGAAGAAAATGTTGAGTAATAAATTCATTTAGAAATGGCATTAAAATATTTCATGTAATATCAAAAAGCCAGACAAATAAAATTACAATTAATACTACATTTTTATAATATTTAAAAAGTTAAAGAAATTATACCTATGGAATATTCTATAAAGACTGTAGATCATTTCAACAATTGATTAAATTAAATAAAGAAAAATTATGTCTATATGTTTGGATTATAGATTTTTAGACTTTTATTCTTTTTAATTTCTAAGAATAAAAATGTAGAAATAATTTGGTCGGGGGTTAGGTAACTTTTTCATTATTAAAAAACTAGTGTTAAGTAAGAACCTTCATAGGCCAGTGTAAAAGGTTAATGAATGTACAGAATTTCTCACTTACAGTAGAAAAAAATAACTGCTGGAATGGCTAATGATGATTTCGCAGAAATCGAAAATCACAAATATCTAAGTTATAGGGATAAGTGACCTTAAACATAATCTTTTCTCTCTTCATGCAGATATTAATAATATGGTTCTATGCAGAATATGATGGAGAAGCCAAGTGTTTATCAAATTTGTCACTAGCCAGGTCAATTTGCCCAATTGGTCTGGGGTGGGCATTGGATCTTTATCTTGTTACATAGTTTCTATTGAGTTTTATGTCTTATTTGCCAGGGTTGTCCCAATGCCTTGAAAGATTTGAAAATAATATACAGGGTCCTGGTTTTCCCCAAATGACTTTATTATGTAGCCAAACACTCCTACTCTCAGGTTCATCTGTTGCCTGGGCAATCACGGAAGTGACACTATTTGCAGGAGCCCACAATAAATATGATTTTTCATGGATCACTTACATATTAGCCTGCATTCGTTATTTGATTAATAGGGCTACATTTGTAATTCTGTTGAAATATGAAACTTGTTTTAAAATGTTGGTGCCTCAAGAAGAGAACTCAAAACCAAACTGAGGGGCCTACAATAGAATCGGCCTCCAATAAGAGCCAGCATCTGGCTGCAAAGCCATCAGTGTCTGCCCTGGGCAAAAGTGGAGGATCACTCTACAATCATCCCCAACACTACTGCTCTCCTCTGTACATTTAGAATTAACTAGTTTCAGTTTTGTTCGAGGTATTTATGTTTCAGTCTTTTGGAAAAAAAAAATACACACACACACACATCATTTATAAAAAAAAAGAGTGCTTTGTTTCCCTTCTGAATTGCACATGAAAAGTGATTATGGAGATGGAGAGTTAAGGACTTGTAGGGTTGTTTTCTATTTTCTACCAATTTGAAAGAGCCTTTACACAGCTGCCTATTTTTAAATAGTGTTGGAAGTACTCAATATAAACACAAACAAGTTATTTCGAGTAACCGTATTTCCTGTCCTACTATCTCATTTCTAGCTCCCTCCAAGGATCATGTATCCAGGCTCCAGGCCAAGGTTGGGACGCCCTTTTGGCCTTTACTTCAGCTACTATGGTACCCCGTGTACCGTAATACATGAAAATGTCCTAGCCACTCTTAGAAATTTCAGTCAAACGTTAAAAATGGAAGTTTATTCTCCCCCACCAACCTTTATTTTTGTTCCAGCCTCAATCATCTCCCTGTTTTATGGATTTCTAGAACATTTATCGTCATCCCAAAGTAACCTACCCTCCGGGTTATATACTATTTTTTAGGTTCTGCTGTTTCTAGTGAGTCATCTATGCCTTGTGTGCCTGAGGAGCTGAAACATAGCTGGGAAGAGGGCAGAGCCACAGTGTCTGTGTCTTTTGGGTACCTACATCCCTGAACACAGATGTGGAGACCCTCTGGGAACTAGCCTGTCTTCACTGCACGATATCATTGCCAGAGAATTTTGAGCAAAAATCTTCTATCTAGTAGGAGAGCCTAAAAAGGCTCTCATCAGAATTTATGAAATAAAATAACATCAGAACCTAAATAAAGCCACCAAATAGGTACATTCATTTTAAGTAACATGTTATTGATTCCAGTCTTGGTTCACAAATCTGTAGCTCGAAATAACTACCCAAGTGTTTCTAATAAAGCATTCTGATTTAAGAATTTTTAAATTACATTTAAAGACAGGTGTATCATTTCTCTGTTAAAATCTAGTATTTGGCAAGAATGCTTTTTTATATTTGGGCATTTATAGATCCTTGGCATGGTTTATGAAAAACGTTAAGAGAGAGGAAGTGTCAGAAAATACAAACAATTCCCCTTGGACAAGAAAGCAAAGGGAAACCCTGGGGTAATATGGCTTAAGCGTCACCATAATGTTAGCTGTCTGCTGTCTACAGTAAAAAGATGCTTAAAATTCACCAAGTTTATAAATGGTGGTTCTCTTCTCTTATTAATCTAATTTTTTTCCCTCAGGGAAATTTAATCTCAAAGATTTCAATGGAAAACATATTTCAGAATAACAAAGGACACCTTTTATCTATCTCAGAAAAGCCAAACCACAACTTTCTGCAAGGGCAAAAATACTTGTGTTAGTGCACATTTAAATTGAAAAGTTGTAAAAGTTAACTTTTTAAAAAATAAGCTATTTTTAATTTTTTAATGCTATTTCTGTAATTCATCCTTAAGAAAATACACGCTAAGCCATGTGAACAGTGAAACTTAGAGCTTTCTAAAACCTTGAAAGTTTTTATTTCTGTGTGTGTATTTTTTAAATCATACATATTTGAGAGTCTAGGAACTGAGAGAACATCTTTAATCAACAGCAGCAATTTTCTAGGTACCTACCATGTGCCAAGTAGTGTGTTGGATGTGGGGACACGTTAGTGAACAAGACTTTTCCATCTTCCTATGAAATGATGAAACCCTAGTCACCATAAAGCCCAATCATGCTACAATGGGGGAAGCCCAGGGCACAGAGGAATGCAAGCAGGGCAGGCTGCCTGGTCAGGAGGTCAGAGAAGGAATCCCTAATAAAGGGATATTTACGCTGAGACCAGACCATGGCTGAAGGATGCGGAAAGGGGAAGACTGTGCTGGGCAGAGGACGTGGCAAAGGCCTGTAGGTGAGACACATCATTGGTGCCCTTGAGACAAATGACTACTGTCAGCAAGTGCAGAACCTGGAGGAAGAGTGCTGAGAATGAGGAAGTGGGGCCAAATATGGAGGCCTTGAAAGCCTGGAGGTTTGTTCATCTACGATCAGTGTGGAGGGGCGTATTCAAGAGTTCGAAAAACATACTCATGTTTATAAAAGTCACTCCAACCATAGAGACTGGAGGCATAGCACAAGAGGCAAGAGACAAGTCAGAGACCTGAATCCACAGTCCAGGAAAAAGATGATCACAGGCTCTACCAGGAACTGAATGATACAAATAAATACAGGCAAGAGATATTCCAGAAGCAAAGCTAAATATATTTGGTGACTGTTCAAATGTTGGGTGAAGGAGGAGAAGACCAGTGCACGTCACATAGCTGTGCAGGTTGTACACTGAGCGACCCAGGAGTGCCATGGCCATCACATCTACATGGAAGTCTCATGAAGAACTTGTGCAATGTAGCAGAATCTGAAAGCTCACTGATGAAAGAATGTTCCCAGATCTCTATGTTGAGCAAATGGCAATGACAGATTTTAATTACCATAAGTTAGAAGGAAATTGGGGTTTACTATAGGGGAAGAGTGTGAGTAGCGGTGATGAAAGGAAATGATGAGGTGAGTACCAAACAGTTTGAATGGAGATGAGAAGAGAGAAATTGACACATATTTGTCTGGATATTGGCCTGACAATGCATGTTTGTGAAACCTCAGTATTCAGGTGATAATTAAAGCAAGACAGTTGCCTGAGATTCAACAATAATAGTGTTTGAGGACTGAAGAAACTTTGAAATTTCAAAACCTTTGGAATGTCCCAATTATCAATGATGGAGAAGCAAAAGATGAAGAGGTGGAGGAGGCACCCAAAACACCAGGAAGGGAGCCACAGGGTTCAGGAAGAGAGTGAGGAAGAGGCAAAGTAGCTGGTGATGAAAAAGTGACAGTGTCCACAGGGCCTGTGACACACGGGTGGCTGTGATTAGAGTGATATCCCATTGGCAAAGAATAACAGAACAGAGAAGGCTGAGGGCTCTCTCCTGAAATGAATGTTTTAAAAAAAGACAGTCTGTTTTTAGATAAAATAAGTTGACACAGGCCATTGGTTCTTAACCTATAGTCTGTAAACCCCAAATGTTGCTGTTTTGCTTAGGATCTGCAAATTAATTTGCATATCAAACATTGTAGAATGAATAATATCTTACACTTATATGCAATGCCTTTTTTCAAATCCACGTGGAGAAATATATTTGACTTAATAAAATACAAATTCTTGAAAAGCAAAAAAAAAAAAAAAAAAGAAAAAAAAGAAAATGCAGAAATAGAGGCAGGAGCTGCAGACAGCTCTTTTATTCAGTTTAGTTGCAGACATGAGGGCAAGAACAGTAGCAGAGGGAAAGTTAAAAGGAGTATTGAAAATACAAAGAAGGAGAATATTTTTTAGAAGGTTAAGCAAGCAAAGTTGCAGCAATTAGCTTCCCGTAGAAGTAGGTACATGCCATTTATTGTAATATGAGAGTATGCTATCCCAAATACTCAATACATTTTTGTTTCACTTGAGCTGGCTCAAATCAAAAAGACATAAACTGATACAGAAAGATGTTCAGAGGAGAAATTTTCAAGAACCATCTTGAAAATGTATATGGCCTCTAATACCATCACTATTTTATCACTTTCTGGAGCAGCTCTCTTTCTCTTTTCAATTTACCTGTTCGGTGGCTCACAAAATTATAATGCTAGTGGTACAGGAAACTCTAATAGTGACAGATATGGAGAAGGAAAAGAACATCTATCTCATACTAAAGAAATTACAGAAATTGTGAAGCTGATTTTAGAAGCAGTAGATGGATTCCTGGAAAAAGGACCCTCCTCTGTCTGCATCGTGGTAACCAGCAGACCAAGAGGGAATTATTAATGTGTATATAACATCCAAGTAAACGAATTGTTTAAAAATCACTTGAATTACACAGAAAATTTAGGATTAATAAATAGCGCATGACTTTGAGAGCTTTCTGTTGAATACATTTTCAGGATATTCTTTGAAGACGAATGAAACCTTTTGTTTGGCTAAATATGTAATTATATCAAGGTCAGCAAATACAATGTACTCTTAAGGTAATTAGGTATTTATCATATTTATACTTGAATTAAAATGCTTATATTTATTAGGTTTTCGTTATTTTCAATAATATTTTTAAGGTATTTTAGGATTAACTTATCAATTTTCTTGAATTTATTGTTATTACTGATTTTAATTTTTTTCTTCCTTAATTACTGCAATAAACAAATTAGGTCTCCTCAAAATTTATGTGTTGAAGCCCTAACTTCCAATGTAATGTTGTGTGGAGATGGGGCCTGTGGGCCGTAATTAAGTTTCGACGAGGTCATGAGGATAGGACCTTCCTGATAGAATTAGTGTCCTTGTAAGAAGAGACGCCGGAGAGCTTGGTCTTTTTCTCTGCCATGTCGTGATACAGTGAGAAGACAGCTATGTGTTAGCAGGAAAGAGAACCCTTACCAGAAACCAACCAGGCTAGCACCCTGATCTAGAGCTTCCAACCTTAAGAACTAGGAGAAAATAAATTTCTGTCGTCACCCAGTCTATGGTACTATGTTAAATCAGCCTGAGCAGAATAATGCAATTACTATGTGGATCCTAAATGAGACTATGGAGACATGCTATGGATATTCATCCTATGTCAGGGCTTGTCAGTTTCAGCACTTTGGGCATACTGGTTCAGATAACTCTTTGCTGTGAGGGGCTGATCTCTGCATTGTAGCATATTTCACCATTCCTGGCTTCTACCCAGTAGATACCACTAGCATCTCCTGTCCCTGTTGAAAGTCACTGTTTTAGGTAGTGTTTAAAGCAAAAAAATTTATTTAGCATAAGCACCATTATTCTCTTTACACCTCTATTCTCAAGTCCACAAGCCTTTGTTAGAACCAACAGCAAACACGTGTTATTTTAGCTCAAAATATAATATGTGAGCACTTTCCAGTGGAGGGAGACTCTGGAATTTTGATTAAATTCTCAAGTGAGTCAAATAGATATTACAAAAAAAAAAAAGCAAAAACAAAATCAAAACAAGTGGAAACTGAGCTAAATACGAATTTGAGCTTAGCCACTAAATTTATCTTTAATATCCTATTTGCTTATGCTTTTTCCTGCTACTTTTTCTATATGCAAAAGTCATTGGAAGAGGATGTTTTGAATTGCTGTAACGAATAACTAAAGCACGTCAGATGTTCTTATTTTGGAGGAAAAGAGATCTTGGTGTATTTATTTCTCCATCCCATCAGCTAACAGTGACTGAGTGGCCAGCACATGCCCAGTGCTGTGCTAAAGACAAGGAAGCAGGTATTTCAATCAAACATGATGCTGGATTTCCCAGTTCAGGAATAGCAAACAGGAAGTACGTGTGTGTCCACAGCAACATCACTAATAACACAGTCTTCCGCCAATACCAGAAGGGCTGCTGCTTCATCCCAGTCAGATTCATCAGGAATATGAAACCTATCTGCCTAGTCAGTGACTGCATTTTTCTCAGACCTGGTTTCCCTGTTGTCCCTCCATATCTTTTAACACAGCAACTTACTGATAACATTCTGTGCCCCAAATTGTTCCACTCATCTGAGGATGAGGACCCAAATCTTTAACCTAACCAGAGGGCTCCCCGGAAAATTCTAGATGCTTTTTTTATTCTCTCTCTCTCTCCCTGTCCTATACTCAGCTATACAGTCCGTGGTCTTCTGTCAGTCCTTAAACCGAACTTTCTTACCACTAAAGTGATTTTTCAACTGCTACTGTTTTTTCTCTGTGGAATAGACTTTGCTTAATTAATTCCACACATCATTTACAACAAGCACAAATGTCACTTTCTTAGGAGATACTTTCTGACTTTCTCTCTCTCCCTGCTTTCTCTCCACTTTCTGCTCTTACCTTCATGAGGGCAGAGGAAGTGTCTATGTCTTGTTTCCTGTATAAGCTACAGTGACTGGCACATAACATATGCTCCATAAACAATTCATTCTCAGTTTATTTCTATTTTTAAAGGCAAGACTCTGTCTTCTAGCTGAACAGAAAACTCAACTTAGGGCTAAGCAAGTACTAATTTCCCTGAGTCCGGATGACCACCTATATATAATTCTATTCTGTGAAACCAAGGCTTGGTTCCTTCTAGTTGTAAGTTTATGAGGACTTACAGCAGATAAGGCAGACTTAAGGCAGATAAGAAATTTGAATCACATAAACACTGCTAATAATACAAGCAGCTTGAATGGATCTTAAATGTGTTATGCTGAGAGTGGGGTAGAGGCCAACATCAGTGGTTTACATATTGTGAGTTTATATTTATGCATCATCCTTAAAGTGAGAAAATTATAAAGATGGATAGGAGAACAGAGGTTGCCAGGGGCTGAGGCTGGAGGGAGTCTCTTCAATATAAGTCTGTATCTTAATTATGTTGAGGAGTACTCAAACATACCAAATGCCAAAATCTCAGAGAGCTAGACACCTTCCTCCAAACCCCACAAAATCAGGATATACACAAGCTGGTATAATTTAAATAAGGTCTGAACTGATGTGGATAGTATCATACCAACATTGATTTTATGGCTTTGACATTGTTCTGTGGCTGAGTGAGATTATCATTGCGGGGAGCTGGATGAGTGATCCCCAGGAACCGTCTATATTATCTTTGCAAACTGTATGGGTCTTAAACTACTTCAAAATGAAATGTTATCAAAATGTTTCAGAACATTGTAATATAATATTACAATGTAATGTAATATTGTAATATTGATTTCAGTATTATAATAGTGGAGGCTTTTTCTTATCTTATGTGAGAAAAGGGTAAACATGAGTTATAAATAAAATCAAACAATTTTGGTGATTAGAAATTAAGATTTGGGTGCCAAGAAGTATTAAAAGGAAGAGATAGTAGAAATATTCTATCTATCTTTTCCAGAAATTATCCAGGGAAAGATTGTTTTCAAGGCAATGTAGTTGAGGGAGCTTTACAAATGGCTTCATGAAAAAAAAATAGATGTAATACTTCAGAATATAGTAATTTTAAATAACCAGTGACCCTGTTGAAATAACGCGTAAGAAATATTTATGTTAGAATTGGAGAAACTTTATCTAATTCATTATCCATCATATGTCATAAAACAGTAATTTCAAATAACTCAATACTATTAGATTACATTTTTTTAAGCAATATTATTCCTCTTAAAGATTTTGCAATATTTCATTCTCTCTCAAGTGAATGCCTTCATTATTTCAACGATGCTGCTGTATTAAATCAGCCCAGGGAATTTGAGGTCTTCTTTGTGGTGCACTTTCAATGTCTGTGTATTGGGGCATCCACCTGATGGCCCATTAGCTGGACAGCATCCAGCCTGTCTATGCTTGACAATTTAGTCACCTGGAGCACCACCAGTCCACAATGGCATGCTCCCATATAACAAGGAGACTGCAGAGTTCTATACTTCCTTATGTGTGTTTACTGATTCTTCTTGACAATCAGTTTCTTTAGCTGATGTAAAAGACCCTTACAGAACACCACAGTTTGTGAGTGAGGGAAGAATAAAATCTGTGATAGTTAATTTTGGCCATCAACTTGACTGGAATAAGGCATACCTAGAAAATTGGCAAAGCATTATTTTCGGGTGTTTCTGTGAGGGTGTTTCCAGAGGAGATTGCTGTGTGAGTCTGAGTGTGTAAGTGGTAAACCTGCCCTCAGTGTGGGCGGACACCATCCAATCTGCTGGGGTAGCAGATAGAACTAAAACAGAGGAGAGAGAAATCAGCCTCTCTCTTCTGGAGGTGTGAAACATTCTTCTTCTCCTTGGATATCAAAACTCCAGGCTCTCCAGCCTTTGAGTTTTGGACTCCAGAACTTATACCAGGAGTGCCCTGGGTTCTTAGCCTTCAGACTTGGATTAATCCATGCTACTGGTATTCCGGGTCTCAACTTACAGATGTCTTTCATGGGACTTCTCAGCCTCTATATACGTATGAACCAATTCCTTTAAAAAAAAATCCCCATATATATTTATTCTATTGGTTGTGTTTCTCTGGACAATCTTGACTAATACTTTGGTACTAGTAGTGGTCGTAGAGGAAGAAAATTTTAAGAATGAGTTTTCTTTATTGGTTTTGGGGTTTTAATTCTCTAATCTCATTAGACCTAAGAATACCTAAGACTATGTGTCTAATAGTAAAGACAGCACTGATAATCTGTGGAATGAACTGTTTATAGAGATACACAAATAAATGGATTTGATACTCCTAATTTACCACTTACAGTAGGCAGGGTACTTGGTGACTGTGATGGTTAATATTAGGTGTCAACTTGATTGGATTGAGGGATGCACATAGATGGCTGATGAAGCCTTGTTTCTGGGTGTGTCTGTAAGGATGTTGCCAGAGAAGATTGACATTCAAGTTAGTGGTCTGGAAGAAGAAGACTCACCCTCAATGTGGGTGGGCACCATCCAATCGGCTGCCAGCCCAGCTAGAATGAAGCAGGCAGGACAGTATAGGCAGCTTGCTGAAAATCCTTTCTCTCTCTCTTCCCATGCCAGATGCTGCTTCCTCTTCTGTTGCCCTTGGATATCAGACTCCAGGTTCCTCGGGTTTTGAACTCTGACACTTGCACTCCCAGAGTCTCTTGGGCCTTCAGCCTCTGACTGAGGCCCTCACTGTAGGCTTCCCTAGTTTTGAGGCTTTTGAAATTAGTCAAGTTACCAGCTTCTCTCCTTCTCCAGCTTGCAGGTGACCTATTGTGGGACCTCACCTTATAATCATGTAAGCCAATTCTCCCTAATAAACTCCTTTTTATATATCCATATATCCTATTGATTATGTTCCTCTGGAGAATCCCAATACAGTGACTCCATATATGCCATAGTCTGCTTGTTGATCCCTTCCTATTATCATGTTAATATGTGACCCCCAGTGTTGGAAGTGAGGCCTAATGGAGGTGTTTGGGTCATGAGGGGAGATCCCTTAAGAACAGATTGATGACCCCCTCCCCCCTGGTTGGGGGAACATTCTTGCTCTATTTATTCCCACAAGAGTTGCTTATTAAAAAGAGACTGGTAACTCCCCTCTCTCTTGTTTCCTCTATCATCATGTGACCTTTCCACAGGCTAGCTCCGCTTCCCCTTCTGCTAGGAGTGAGTGGTAGCAACCTGAGGCCCTCTCCTGAAGCAGATGCTAGCACCATGCTTCTTGTACTGGCTGCAGAGCCATGAGCCAAATAAATTTATTTTCTTTATAAATTACACAGCTGCAGATATTCCTTTAGGGCAAGACACATGAACTAAGATGGTATGATACTTCCAAATATTTGCAGAAAACTAATGAATATAATGATGATGGTTGGTTGCATCTAATGTTAGACAAGGTAATGAATGAAAAGGATGAGCTCAGGGATGTGATTTCCTGGCTGCAGCTCTGTATAAATAGCCTAAGAACTTCTCAGTGTTACCTGAGTCAGCATCTTCTCTCCTGTAACCACAGGGCTGAAACTGCTGAAAGCCAGATGCAATCCCCTATCATATGTTTGACTGAATTACAACAAAAGTTGAACTTTCAGTCTCACAAAGTGTATATTGTGGAAGTGAGGGCATTGTCTGGGAAGAATAGGATCCTGTATGTTGGACTGGGATGTGTGGGAGGACCCTGACGAGGCTGGGAACATTGAGCTCCCAAATTTTGAAGAGTCTTGTTTCCCAGTGAAAGAGGTCTCCCATCTGCTTCTTCACCTTGTTTGAAAAGATTAACTCCTCATTGACTGAGAAAATAGTAATGGCCAATTTTGAAGCAGTTGCCAAGCAAAACAGTGCTAATTCTCCTCAGGACCCACCCTGAACACCCACTCTGCTTCTAGAGCTGTAACTCGACTCAAGTTCCAGTGGGTCCTTGAAGGTGAGGTTCAAAGTGTGACCCCTGAGGATGTGCACTATCCTCCACCTGAGTTTTCCCAAATACCACACGTTCTCACTTACAAGTGGGAGCTAAATGATGATAACGCACAGACACATAAAGAGGAATGACAGACATTGGAGCCTATTAACAGGTGAAGGTAGGAGGAGGGAAAGGATCAAGAAAAATAACTGGTGGGTACAAGGCTTAATACCTGGGTGATGAACTAATCTTTACAACCAACCCCCATAACACAGGTTCACCTATGTAATAAACCTGCACATGTACCCCCGAACTTCAAATAAAAATTAGTTTTCTAACTTACACAAATGGAAATCTGGGGAACATGTGTGAGAATGGATACTAAAGGTATGGGATAATGGTGAAAGAAACATAAATTTGGATCAGGTCATATTTATTAATATAGAGCCACTAAGCAGAGATTCTGTATTTAATGTGGAAGCTCAGGGATTTAGGAAAGGTGCTAATTAGTTGGTTGGTTTGTTGGCTAAAACACAAATTAAAAGATGGCCTGGCCGGGCGCGGTGGCTCATGCCTGTAATCCCTGCACTTTAGGAGGCTAAGGCAGGTGGATCATGAGGTCAAGAAATCGAGATCTTCCTGGCCAACATGGTGAAACCCTGTCTCTACTAAAAATACAAAAAATTAGCCAAGCGTGGTGGTGGGCACCTGTAGTCCCAGCTACTTGGGAGGCTGAGGCAGGAAAATCACTTGAACCTGGGAGGCGGAGGTTGCAGTTTGCCGAGACTGTGGCACTGTGCTCTAGCCTGGTGACAGAGTGAGACTCCATCTCAAAAAACGAAACAAACGAACAAACAAACAAAATAAACAAAAAAAGATGGCTCACTGTGTGTGTTAAAGATGTCTAATATCCCGTAGGTTATGTAGAGGAAGAGATTCAAAAGCCTATGGATATTGGAATGTTAGAGTAAATTCATTGCTTTAAACGTACTCACCCCAAATGGGAGGGTGCAGAAGACATGTCTTCCACCAGTAATACTTTGAGAAATGTATTTGTTTTTGTTTGTTTGTTTGTTTGTTTGTTTGTTTTTTTGAGACGGAGTCTCGCTCTGTCGCCCGGGCTGGAGTGCAGTGGCCGGATCTCAGCTCACTGCAAGCTCCACCTCCTGGGTTCACGCCATTCTCCTGCCTCAGCCTCCCGAGTAGCTGGGACTACAGGCGCCCGCCACCTCGCCCGGCTAGTGTTTTGTATTTTTTAGTAGAGACGGGGTTTCACCATGTTAGCCAGGATGGTCTCGATCTCCTGACCTCGTGATCCGCCCATCTCGGCCTCCCAAAGTGCTGGGATTACAGGCTTGAGCCACCGCGCCCGGCCCGAGGAATGTATTTGTAAGGGAGCCCCAGCCTCCCTGAAGAGATCTGTGATTGGTTTTCTCTATAGACCAGAACCTACAATGGAGACTGCTGTCACTCAATTGGAAAACTTAAATGAAATGGGAATAATTGGATCTGGGGAAGCAAGGTTCAAGTAGCAGCACTCACAATTAAAGGCAAAGTGGACAAAGCAACAATCAGAATAGCCATGTGGATCCATGGCATTAGCTAGTTAATCATTTTGCTCTTAGAAGTGAAACAGACAGGAAGACTACTAAGTTATTACATCATCAAACATGAATCAAAAAAGAGGAAAACATGGGCCCTCAGTTTCCTCTTAAGCAAGTTTACAGATCCCTTGAATGAAGGGGAGAGTGGGTCCTCTCCAGGAAGGATGCTGATATACTGCCAAAAATTTGTACTGTTCAACTTTCTCCCATACTTCCCCAAAGAGACTTACAGCCTTTTGTCAGTATAACTGTGCATTGGGTAAAAGAAAATAATCAGACGTTTTGGGGACTCGTGGACACTGACTCTGAACTGATATTGAGTCCAGGAGAACTGAAATGTCACTGTGACCCTCCAGTTACAGTAGGAGTTTATGGTGGTCAGGAGATCCATGGAGTTTCACCTTAGATCTGGCTCACAATAGGTCTATTAGGTTCCCAAAACCAACCTGTGGTTATTTCCCCAGTTCCAGATGCATACTCAGAATAGACATTGGCAGCTAGCAGTGTTCCCTGTTCCCTGACCTGTGGAATGGGGACTATTATGGTAGGAAAGGCCAAAAGGAAGCCATTAGCACTGCCTCTGCCTAAGAAAATAGCAAATGCAAAACAACACAGCATTTTCCTGGAAATATTGCACAGAATGGTGCCATCATTAAAGACTTGAAAGACACAGGGATGATGATTCTCACAACAGTCCCACTGAACTCACCTACTGGCCTGTGCAGAAGACAGATGGATATTAGAGAACAACAGTGGTTTATCGTAAGCTTAACCAAGTAGTGACTTCAATTATAGTTTCTGTACCAGATGTCATTTTATTGCTTGAGCAAATTAACCTGGTAATTTGCTAGCATTTTTAAAATAACTGTCCATAAGGTCCACTGGAAGCAGTTCACTTTCAGCTGGCAAGGCCAGCCATATCCCTCCACCATCCTGCCTCAGAAATATATCAACTCTCTAGCTCTATGTCACAACGTAGTTCAAGATTAAGGGATCTTGAGCATCTTTTTCTTCCAAAATATATCGCATTGGTCCATTGCATAGGGTGATGACATTACATTTACTGGACCTAGTGAGTGTGAAGTAGCAACGACTCTGAACTTATTGGTAAAATATTTGCAGTGATTGGTCAGGACTACCTTGGGGAAATTGGACTACTACTCCACAGTGGAGATAAGAAAAAGAATGTCTTAAATACAGGAAATCCCTTAGGGCGTCTCTTAGTATTGCCATGCTCTGTGATTAAGGTCAATGGGAAATTACAACCACCCAATCCAAACAAGAATATAAATAGCCTAGACCTTTCAGGAGTGAAGGTTGGGTCACCCTGCCGAATAGAGAACCATGGCCTTTTGAGATGCTTGTTGAAGGTAAAAGGATACGGAATGGGTAGTGGAAGAACAACATAGTTCTACTGACCAGCTATGACTATGTGACCAGATATGGAAGTGAGTAACTATAATTGTCCTAAGTATTTTCTCCCTATTTCATTAAAAATGTTTGTGCATGTGTGTGCATATATTAAGCAAATCTTGTTTTCAGTTCTGCTTTTCTTCCTTTATTATGTAACATAAGATTTATTGACTTTCTATCACTATTTAAGTAATGCTAATTTTACATTATATTATTTAAGTTATAGGATATCACCTAAGAACTTTATCTCCTCTTCTGGGGAAGCGACTAGTCAGTTTTCAGTCATAGGGAGGAAAGTTGCATCATGTTACGTAGAACTTTTACCTTGTTATTGTCTTTGCTTGAAGATTAAGTGTGGTTAAAAGAGCTTTGTATGGGTGCCAAGTTGACAAAGGAGTGGACTTTTGATGGATAATTTTAGGTGTCAACTTGATTTCACTAAGGAATACCTAGAGAACTGGTAATGCATTGTTTTCGTGTGTGTCTTCAGGGTGTTTCCGGAGGAAATTGGTGTGTGAATCTGAATAGACTAAATGGGGAAGATCCACCCTCAATGTAGGCAGACATCATCTGGGGACCCCAAGAGAACTAAAACAGAAATGCAAATTGGTATCTCTTCTCCTTCGGACATCAGAATTCTTGGCTCTCTGGCCTTTGAGCTCTAGGATTTACACCAAGGATCCTCTGGCTTCTCAAGTCTTCAGGCCTGGACTGAGTGATGCTACTGGTATCTCCGGGTCTCCTGCTTGCAGACAGCCTGTCATGGGACTTCTCAGTCTCCATAATCACATGAGCCAATTCCCCTAATAAATTATCTATCTATCTATCTATCTATCTATCTATCTATCTATCTATCCATCCATCCATCCATCCATCCTACTAGGCTCTGTCTTTCTGGAGAAGATTAACTAATACATAATCCACGCATCCATTTCAAGTCTTCAGAGACTCCATGGTGCCCGGTATTTTGTTTTTATTTTGTAGAGCCTGGCCTATTGTGTTCTCCTACATTGTCTATGAAATTTTTTGTTTTGATACCTTAGTTTGCCAGGCTGGGGAGAAATAACAGAGTTTTTAATGATAATATGTGGGAAAGATAATTATAAATAACAGATAAGGTGATGCTTTTTTATTGCCTAATTATTAGAAACATTTCTCATCTTGATTCATTTTGCCTTCTAACATTTTAAATGTTTTTTTGGTAATTCTAACTGTAGTCTCTAGAAAATACAAAGTCAGGTCTTCAGCTGAGATTGTGAAAAACTTCCCATTTGAGGAAAGCAACGAGATGTGAAAGGCCAGAGGGAATGTCATGGGATTGTCTTAGAGGGTACAGTGATTTTTTGAATTGTGTCTGTGAGCACATAGTTGAAGTGAGTCTTGCAAAACAGGTAGATATAGTTTTCTCAGTAAACTTTCAGCAGTGTGTGTATTTGTGTGTGTGTGTGTGCACAAGCACACTCAGACTTGTGTATGTGTTCTGGAAAATCTTCACTATTATTAGTTTGGGTATTGTATTTCTTTTCCTTTCTTCTCTTCAAGCATTCTTGTTAGAAAAATACTGGAAGAACTGTCTTTTTGCTTATGCCTTAACTTTGTTTTTTTTACATTCTTTTAGTTTATCTTTACTATGCATTCAGAGAAAATTACTCACTTCCATTTTCTGGCTTACTAATATTCTATCCATTTTGTAGTTAGACTATTACATTTTTTTCTTTTCTTTTTTTATATCAACTCCTAAGTGCTTGAATAGACTATTACAGTTCTACTCTTGTTAAAATTTTAGATTTCAAGTCTCTATAGAATTCATTTTTTTTTTCTCTCTCTTTGATACGATACTCTTTTTAGATTTTCTGGGATGACGATTGCATTGATTCTAACATCTACTCTGCTTCGTCTTAGAGGTTTGCTTCTTTTTAAAAGGATAGAGCCTTTTACTGCCTTATTCTACTCTTGGATCCATTTCTCCCACACCCCAGGGATGCTATGGACAAATGTCTGCCAATTCATAGTCTAATGTGCCAATTACTTTGCATATATGCAATGTATGAAAACAGAAATATTTAATTCTCTGTTTCTTTTACCATATATTACATATTTGAAAACAAATACTAGCGTCGAACTACTTTTTTGTTTTCCTCACATATTTAATATATATTTATGTTGGTTGGGTCAACTGGCCTCTTCTTTCCACATCCTCTGTGTATACAGGTACGCTGTGTGCTACAGTTATGACCTGTAAACCCACATGCTATCAGTGTCAGGATGTCAAAACCATCTGTTGCTGTTCAATACTTTCCCCTCTTGTGACTTCCATTTGTGGTGCTGTTGTAGGATTTCTTCTGGGCCATTTTCAGATATTTATGTATAACCTCTACTCTTTCTTAGCAGTCTGCTTTTATTTTTCAATGAATTAACTCTTTTTAACACCAAATGTACAATATTCGGCACATGGGCAGACCTAACAGATCCTCTGTGTTTTCTATCCTTGGGCATATGGTCAGATGTTATCATGACTTGTATATATTTCCTAGCAATGATGGGTATGACCAGTGACAGATGTGATATTGTGACCCCTTTTGAAATAAGACTTGACAACTGTGTGCTCCCATTTTGAGTTGCTTGTAATAGTCATTAACAAACAGAGTTTTGAAAGGAAGATTGGCCTCAATATGTTATCTGGACAAATAGGAAGCACTACCCAGGGACCTCGTACCTCCTGTCATCCTTCTTACAGTGCACACCCACTTCTTCCTCCATCACAGGAGGTCTAGTGCACTAGAACAAGACTTGATTCTGCTGTTTGGCCCTTCCCTTCTGACTTTCCTTATCATATATGTGTTGTGGTGGGATGAGGAGGATTGGAGAATAAGCTGGTTATGAATTTTCAAGGACATAGTTCTAACTGAGGCATGGCTAGAAAAATAAATATTATTGACACAACTGCTTTGTCTAACTTAAGGAGATAAATAATAGTGTTTATTTTCTTGTGTCTAAGTCTAGTTTTAGGACCCACCATTAATCAGCCTTTGTGGGAGAAGAAGTATACTATGAAGAATATTATGTCAATTACAAAGTAGGATTCTAATTATTAAAAATATTAAATGCCTTTGAAAATTATGGTTTACATAAAGAATGTACAATAGTATAATTAGGTCTAATTTTAAATCAGGATACATCTTATAAAGAATGTCCACCTACTATGTGAATATCACAGAATATCAGAGAAAGGGTATAAACAATAGCAAGAATTTGCCAGGATTTGATATGTAATTTGTAGGCCAAGCAAAAAATGTGAATTCAGGTATCTGGTTAAAAAAGAAGGAAAAAATACATAGCTATAAGTACTAAAATAGAAAATGGCTTTATTTATCCTTTCTTTTGCAGCAACTTTCTCTATTTGTTATGACGGATTCTCTATTTGTTATTTAATGTATTTTAAGTAACGAAAATTAAAATTTAAAATTGTCAGCAGGAATTTTACCATTTGGTTTCATATTATGCAATGCCAGTTTTACATGTGAATAAATTAAATAAATGCATTTAATTAATTTTCAGAGTCACCTATATTATCCAATTCATATTTTGTGGTTCATAAATATAAACATGTATATTTTGTACTTATCAGAACTGTGGAAACACTGTCCAAGACAAAACGTACCTGTCTTTTGTTTGTTTTACTTATTTATAAGTGTACATTTATCAACATTGTCTGCTGTTGGCTTACTGATGAGTAAGGAAGGACCAAAAGGGAATGAAACTGTCGATTGTTCCATCTTTATTTCCCTCATCCTTTACGTCATCATTTTCAGCATACATAGTTAACAAGCAAAGGAAAGTAACATGAGTCGAAAACAAGTTGGGACAAGTTTCCTTGATCAAATGTTTCTTAAAACACTGTCATCTTTCTGTGTTCAAAGCAAATTCCAGCTGTGATTCTAGTGGAAAGCATCACCTCTCAGGCTGTCATTGCCCTGGTTACTAGCCATAGATCTAACGTGCTTACCTTGTATTCACCTTGAATCTAGCTGAGCTACCAGCATCATGGGTGTACTGGCATTCTGTGCTCACTGACCACTGAGAAGGCTCTATGCAAATGTGATGGTACGGAACTTCGGGCAGGCACCTTGCCCATTCTCCTTGGCTCAATCATATTCTTCATTGTCTCCCCAAACTGTAGTTACAAAACATAAGCACAAAGATAAAATTATTAAGAATTTCAAGGCTGCGACAGTACAGCATCAAACCAAGTGTGGGGCTCTTCTGTGGTCTAAGGTTTGTCCAGTTACAAGGGTGGCACACCCATGAATCTTGTCCTGGATTTCTCAGGAAGAATACCCAGCACAAAATATAGCCACTTGGTCAACCCAGTCACTCATGTGGACAAATTATCCATAATAAAGGGCAATGGGCCCATCATCTTGTATCTTCCAGGTTCACTTCTAACCGGCACATGTATACCTATGTATCAAACCTGCACGTTGTGCACATGTACCCTAGAACTTATAGTAATAATTAAAAAAAAGAAAAGATCCTAGTGATTACTTACATCAGCTGTGTCTGCTGATGAATCAAAAGCAAACAATCTTTCATGAATGTGGGCTGAATTCTGCCAGTTCTCCAGCATATTCTGCCTATTTGCTTCAAAGAAAAATTTTCATAAACTCAGTTCTCAAACTTCATTCTTTCTGAGGCATTTTCTGCATAAGAAATCTCAAAGTAAATCCAACTCTCCTGGATTTAATTCTTCATAAGGCCTCTGATGTTCTTAAGGAAGCATAAAGTATTGATTTCATTCTATAGATACTTATTTTACATGTGTCTTATAATTCTAATTCAATGGTAAATGGAATACAAAACCGAAATACATTTTTAATCTGTGGATACTAATGCACTCAATATATCTCCTTATACCTAGGAACAAACTGAATAAATATAATTCACTAGTGTACATCTGATTTTATTTCTTTTCATAGCCTGTAACTTTGCCTAAAGCTCAAAATTTCTTTCTAGATATTTCAAAAAATAAATCCATTTCTTAGATAATTGTCACCAGTCACATAATTAAAACAAGAACATCAAAACAATCATTGGTATACTTGAAGCATATTAAAAACAAATTGTAAACAAATGAGAACATTGCCTTTATTCAAACCAGCATGCATTCCTGCAGCTTTCTCACCATGTTCTGGCTAGTCTTACATTCCATGCTCATTCATTTCACTCACCAACCAAAGTTGTGTCTCCAGTGTTGGATATTCACACTCAGATTTGTCATCCTCACCTTGAGTTCAGTAAGACTGTATTCTTACAAAGGCCTGTTTACAAGCTTGGTTTTGGCTGGCATCTGGGAACGTGGCTATAAACAATTTCCTACACTGATATAAAACTTCCCTTAAATGAAAAGAGTAGATCATTGTGCCTGGAGTGTGGGTGAAAATAATATGCTCAATGCCTAGCAACTCTTTTCTGTCTGGGAGTCTGGAGTTTTGTACGTGTTAGGCAGAAAATGCCTACGTTACCAGCCTATAGTAGAAATCCAAGGCCCTGAGTTTCTACAGAGCTTCACTGATGGACAGCACATCTCACACATTGCTCAACTCTTTGCTGGAGAAATTAGGTGCATCCTGTGCAGCTTCACTGAATAAGGACTCTTGGAAGCTTCAGCCTGATTCCTCCAGGGTTAGCATCCTGGGCCTTTCCCTTTGCTGATTTTGTTTTATTTCCTTTTTGCTGTACTATGTCTTGGCCATGAACGCAACTAACTCCGTGTGAAGTCTTCCTAGCAAATAAGTGAGCCTGGGAACAGTCTTGGAGACCACCTGCACACTTGCCCTTAGTCATTTGATCTCACTATTTCCCACTATTTCCACTCTTCTTTATATACTGACTTTATCTCATGAATATTTCTGTTTGGGGAACCAAAGTCTTAGCATTCCTCCACAACTCTAGTGTTTCTATCCCCACAATAACTCTAATGATTATTCTATTATTTAATAAAGCTCACTTTTATCACCACTATTCTATTCCTGTGGAAACAGCATGTTCACGAATTTTCTCTGGGTTATTGCAGGAGTCTCCACCTGCAGTTATCTGGCTCCAGTATTGCACGTAATCAATCCTCTATCTTTTTTTTTCCTAAAGCAATCCTTGTAGGACATAAATACAATCATGACTTCCCCTACTCAGAGCCCTGGAGAAGCTCTCTGACTGATAGCTCCCTGATATTACACAGCAGGCCCCACTTCTCCAGCCTTACTGCTTATTGAGATCGACCTTGCTTCTATGACCCACCCACAGGCATGAGTCATAACAAACTCTTCTTTTTTTTTCTAAACACACTTGAGAGTGTAGTGCATCAGGTCTTTGTGAAAAATGTCCTCTCTTACAGGAATTCTTTTTCCATTCAGCAGCTACCAAATTTTCAGGTCTCAAGAGTTTCCTTCTCCATGAACCCTTTTGGTTTCTTATGATAGGAAGAATTGACCATTGTTTGTGTGCTGTACACCCACTGCCTGGCATTGTGTCCTTCTGTGATAAGGCCTGTGTGCATGTGCACATCTGTGTGTACACACACATATGTTCTTTCTCACAAGTAGACCAGATGGCTCACATCATGTTCTTTTGGGGCTACCGATGTCAGCCCAGTTACTGTGGACCAAATGATTATGCACACTCCCTTTACTGGGCATATTTATTACTACCCAGGAAAAAGGAGCATAAGTCATCAATTTCCAGCATAAATTCAAAATAAAAACAAAGCTTTGAAATAAAACATATTCAACATAGTATGGACAGGGTTTTGTTTTGATTCCTTTTTGATATGGATATATTTAACCAAATATGGAATAATTTTCAATGGTCAGATAAATAAGAAAGGTGAATGATTCATGTTTGGTTCAGATGAAACTGTTTATGATAATGTTCCTATATTTTCTTTCATTGTTCAAAGCAGGATGCCATAATATGTATAATAATTTATTTCTGCGGTTGAGTTGGAATAAATCTACAGTATATTGCTACTGACAGTAATAAAAATCAATAAGCTCATGAGTGATCCTGACATTTTCACTTGTGTGATCTCATACACATTTCATAAAATAAAATAATTTTTAACTTTCCAAAAAAAAAAAAAAAAAACACAAAACAACGACGAAGTCACAGTTTTGAGCCCACAGGTAATAACATACCAGAAATGACAAAGTGGCATTTTTAGCCATACAGATATGAAATAAGGGAATAATAAATAATTACAGAGATTTTGAATTTTGTTAAGCAAACATAATAAAAGGCTGAAAGTTTTATTCAGCAACCTCCAGGCAAAAGAAAAGTGGGTGAGTGGGTGGTGTTTGGAGTGCAACTCTTCAAGTTTCTCTATAATCTTAGGTGATAACTACTGTCCCAGCAGCTGCCGGAGGCCCAGACAGAAGAGCATAGCAGGGGCTCCAGCTGCATGGGTGGCTTCAGGAGGCACAGCTTCAATAACACAACCACAATGTGCAAGTTTAACAGTTTTGATTACTCACAGGTCCTCAAGTCAGGCAGGGCAACAAGAGTGGGGCACACAGCAGTCCCCACTCCAGGTCTCATTTGGCAACAGCAACCACAAGCACATAGCAGCAGGCTTACCCTATTTAATGGTCATCTGGGTGGGTGCCCTATTGTGCCAAGTAACTTTCTATTGCATATTGCAAACACTTCTAATAATAAAGACAGTTCAGCAATTTGGGGCAAAGCGGGGGTTAAAACAGGACTCTGCAGAGGGATTTCTTATCTGTGTTGATCAGCCTTGGCCAGGCCTAGGCAGCAGCAAAGTCTGACTTCGACATAACTCCTGATACATGTGGTGATTGGTGAGCATTGAATTTAATGCATGTTATCAAGTAGCATATGAGTTTTCCTCCCAGAGTTAAATGGTGGCAAGTGCAGGCAAATAATGAAGAGCTGAACAATCATTGAGTTCAGAAAGCAAGCATCTAAAAGAGCTCTTATTTTGAAAAGATAGTAAAATATGACAGCTATGAGGCTCCAGAAATATTACAGTTACAATAGATGGTCAAAAAAAAAAAAAATAGGATTACTAGTCACAGGACCTACCAAATATTCTTTAATATATAAAGAATACTTGTGTTATAATTATTGTTTTAAATTTAGATCAGTGAATTAATAGTAACAAGGCACCTTAGCCCATAGGCCTCTTCTAAAGTATGGGGGTAAGGCTTGCCAGTAAGTTCCTCCCGGAGCAGCCTGTGTGATCAGTTAGTTGTGAGTTCTTGTATTGCTGAGTAGGATTCTGATTTTCCATTCAGGATCAGTGAGAGATGTGGCTATTAACTGGCCATTAGAATATGAGAGAGGCTGGAAACTGCTAAGGACTGAGCATTTTGTCATCTGTGCATCAGGATTGAGCAGTCTTTGAAGATGAACTTCATTCACGTTTGTATCTATATCTTGCACAGCATGTAAAATAAATATTTGAATAGCAAACTTTTGTAGAATGATGAGTGAAATGATAAACAAAAAATAAAAATTAACTTTATACTGAGTGGCATTTTCTGGCTATATATGGATCCTCTGATAACCATTAAATAAATGGAAGGTTCCTGAACAATGGATCACAGCCAGTTCATAAAATCCTCCCATAAAGTTTTGACCAAAATAACCTGATAATGTTTATCTTAATATCCTAGACTTCCATGTATCTCAGTAAGTTTTTTAAACTATACTATTACTCTATAATAAATCCAGAAAAAAGTATACATTGGGCTTAATTCCCTATTAATATATCATTTAATATATATTCTAATAGAATATTCAAAAAGATATTAGAATATCAATTCTATGAAGGTAATCTACTATTTAACAAGGTTTTAAAGTGAAACTGTCGTATTAGAATTTTCTGTAATATTTGGAATCACTCTATCTTCATTTTAAATTGAAATATATATTATACATGCAATATATAATACATATTATATATAATAGATTTTGAAGAGTAAAAAGAAATTAGTTTAGAGAATACTAGAGACAAGCAGAGGAAATGGAATCTTATAGCAAGGAATTTTGCTTTCAATCTGAGCAAAATGCAGACAATGGAGGATTTTTCAGGATGTCATGTATGTCTTTAGAGCATCATTCTTGCAGCTGAGTTGAAAAGAGATTCTGGGAGGGGCAAGTTTGGGAACAAAAAGGCCATTAGGTGTTACATAAACTATTTCTGTAATTTATGTATAAAATGTTAGTGGCTTGCACCTAAATGATGGCAGGGAAGATGCTAAGAGGTGGTCAAATCAAGGACATATTTCAAAGGTATAGCTACCAAACAATGTTTCCCAACAGGTGAGATGTGTCACACTAGAGAAAGAGGTAGGTCAATGACAAATACCACGAATTTCACCTGAGAAAATGGAAAGATGGAGAAATAGGGAAAGGAAGGCAGTTACGAGGAAGGACCTAGTGCTGTTTTGATACACTGAGGGTAAAGATGTGTATTAGATGTTTTCAGGGAGCTATTGAGCAGGGCATCACTGATATAATTCTAGGAGTTTGAGGGAGGGGTGTGACTTAGTGATACAGGTTGGACATCATCAGCACATACATAGATGGGATTTAAAGTTATGAAAATGAGAAAACCAAGGGAGGAGCTATAGAAAGAGAAGCAAAGAGAACCAAAGACTAAGCCTTGAGTTACTCCAAAATTAAACATTGAAAAAAATAAAAGGAGAAACCATCAACATAAACTTAACAAGGTAACCAAGAGTATATTGTCTTCAAGGCTCTATTAGTCTGTTCTCACACTGCTACAAAGAAGTGCCCGCGACAGGATGATTTATAAAGAAAAGTTTAATTTATTTGCAGTTCCACATGGCTGGGAAGGCCTCAGGAAACTTACAATCATGGTAGAAAGGGAAGCAGGCACTTTCTTCACAAGGTAGCAGGAAAAAACAGAAGTAGGAACTCCCAAACACTTATAAAAACCATCTGTTGTCATGAGAACTCACTCACTATCACAAGAACAGCATGAGGGAAACCACTCCCATGATCCGATTACCTCCCATCAGGTCCCTCTTTCAACACCTGGGAACTACAGTCTGGATTGCAATTCAAGATCATATTTTGGTCAGGCCAGAGAGCCAGACCATCTCAAAGGCCAAGAGAAAAAAGAGTATTAAGGATGAGGGAGTGATCATCTATGTCAAAAGCTGCCAAATAGTGTAAGGATTGAGAATTGATCCTCAGATTTCATTTCATGGTGTGAAGGTTATCCAGAACTTGGAGAGCAGTCCTGACACAGCGTTAGGGCAAGGCCTTTATGGAGGGGGTTTAAAAGTCAATAGGAACGTATGAATCCAATGAAGCAAGTGCAGAAAACTATTTGGAGAAATTTTGTTACAGTGGGAAACAAAGCAAAAGGACAATAGTTGGTGAGGAGGTAAGGAGAGGATTATTTAAGATGGGAGATAGAACGTGACTTTTGTGGAATAACGTGGGTAATCCAGTAGAAAAAGAAATGTTGCTGATGTAAGAAAGGAAGGGGAGAGAGTTGGTTAAGTTTTGCCCTGGAATAGATAACAGGGAATAAGGACAAATGCAGCAGTGGAGATACCTGCATTAGAGTATTTCAAAGTAGCTGCAAAGTTCATAATTGCCAGTGTGTGGGTGCAGATGCTGGTTGATGGGTGATATATGGCTTGGCTGTGTCCTCACCCAAATGTCACCGTGAATTGTAACAATCCCACATGTCAAGGGTGGGGCCAGGTGGAGATAATTGAATTATCGATGCAGTTTCCCCCATACTGCTGTCATAGTAGTGAATATGTCACATGACATCTGATGGTTTTATAAGGGGGAATTCCACTGCAGAAGCTCTGTTTTGCCTGCCGCCATGTGAGATGTGACTTGCTCCTCCTTGCCTTCCACCATGATTGTAAGGCCTCCCAGTCACGTAGAACTGTGAATCCATTAAATATCTTTCCTTTGTAATTACCCAGTGTTGGGTATGTCTTTACTGGCAGTGAGAGAACAGACTAATACCATCAGAATCATTGTTAGTGAGTATTTGTGAAAGTTCTATTTTTATTAATGAAAGAAGAATGGTTGCCTTTTGATAGTATGACAAAAGAAAAATGTGATTGAGGAGAGAGTATAAGGTATGAAATTGTCACATAGGAGAGTAGGAAAGGAATCAGAGAAAGGATGTGTAGTATGATTGCCAGGTAGTATTGCGGGCCCATGTGACATTTGTGATCATGTGTTAGATGTGACACCAGCCAAGCTGGTGTTGCATTTTTATCTAGCCCTTGTCAGTTATATTGGTGTAGTGCACAGCAGGCAGAAGTTTGCCCAGAAAGCATAAAGCAAAGCAAAAGATGGGCACAAATTTCAAAAATATACAATGTAACAAGAATATTATTCCCCTTTCTTAGTTTACAATTATGTTTTAAATTCCATTTCTAATTTTTTTGTCTACTTTCACATCTTTTGGTTTTTGCAGAGTAGCATATGTTGTTTTAAAAATGCCAAACAGCTCTTAAAAACTTCTGTCCTCTTTAAGAGTTTATTTTCAGGGATATTGTCTTTTTGTTGGTCTTCAGTACTTTCTCAGAAACTTACATTTCTTCATTTTCTTTAATTATTCTAAAACAAGACACGATATGTCTGACCAGTCTTGGTATGTGTTATCAGAAGGTACTCTGTATATGTTACTATGGTATGGTTGATAGCTAGATCGTCTTCCCCATTCACAGCTAGAGACAGGCCAGTGGATGCTACGAACGTCCATCTTATTCCCAATATTTCCATATATGTTCATGGTAGTGGTTATTATATTTAATGTCTGTTAACAGGTGCTTTTGATATTGTTTTTAAATTATCATTCTCATTTCCAGAGGTTAAACAAAACCCTGCAGCTAGGAGTGGTGAATCCACACATACCTGATCATAAAGCTTCCATGTTACTGAAGTGAGATTTAAACTTTTATTGTTGTTCTGTTGATAATAAGATTCTCTTTGCAACAATTTTATAGTGTAATATGTTCGCCTAGAGTTAAACTGATAGTACCAGGACTTTAAGTGGGTATAAATCCTTTGCAATCTGTGCTTGCTGACCACAGGCCAACCCTTCAGCTCTTGGCCAGAGATAATGCACGTGGCAAGACATCCTACTGCTGCTTTCATGGTACCCTTTTATTCTAACCTGCATTCATTAAACGCCTGCTCATTTATCACTCTTTCCCAAATATTGAATAATGTTTTTCCATTACATTAAATGCCAATTTCATTTTTCAACCTACGAATCATTCTTTTCAACTTTGTTGCCTTGAGTGAGAATATTTATTATATTTTTGTTTCAGTTGCCAATCTAAGAAGTCATAGAATATAATGATAACAATTATTTCTATCCAAGTCTTTTGACATCATTTGATCATTTGACTAAGCCATGTATGCCTGTTCATTGTGTAGCGTAATTTTGCAATATATTGAGGATGTTTTTGGTGGTATTATTAGGAAAGGACCAACAGGATTTTGAGATTTATGTAAGTGCCATTTGCTTCAAGTTTTAGTACAATATTTTTAAATTTTGAGAATGATGAATGCTTAATTGGCACATTATAACCAAGTGCAATGAATATATTGAAGTTATAATTGGAAAATTAGAGAGAACAGAAGTGATCATTAATCTCATTATGATTAATATAGAAAAGGAGTCTGAACGTTGCTTTCAATGTTCTCTTGTGTGAAATTTAAAACTATTCTACCAGTTCTAACTTCAAAAATGTGGTTGTTCCAAATCCCAAGTAAACTTCAGGATCATAATGAACTTTAACTTTTTTAAAAGGAATTTCATAGATTTTTTTGTTATTGTTGTCTGCTTCCTCACTCTGACTTATTTTTGTTACTGTCAGTTACAGTTCTTGTGTTCAGAAATTTTATCTTAGCGGCTCTGAATCTCCTGAGCATGGCTGTTTGAAGTGAAAACTAAGCATAATTTATGACCTCAATACTTTATGCATGATTCTAAAAAAGTTAAGGTCAAAGGTTTAGTCTTCATAAATTCAGGGTGATACCAGACAAGATAAACAAAATGGTATGTACTTCTCAAAGTAAAATTGCATAGCTCAATGTAATCCTTCATATCTACCAAAAATAAATATGTAAACAAATATACATGTCGCATTACAATAGTGTGGTAGTGTGCTTCCATTCGAAAGTACTACAGTAATTTACAATAGTGAAAATTAGGTTCTATTTAATCTACTTGCTCTTCTAATTAGCTTTCCTGTGTAATAAGCAACCCCAAATTTTGCTGCATAAAATACTAATTTGATATTCTTGGAGATTTCAGGGCTTGGGAACTCAGGAAGTCCACAGCAGATGACACTTCCCTGTCCCATGACATCTCAGATGTCCATGACTGGGAAATGGAACACCTGGACTGGGACAATCTGAAGGCTAGTGCAACTTAAGTTTTTATCCAAGTATCCAGTTGTTGTCTGTCAGCATGGTTGGGACTTGTAACAGCATAAGAGCATGTTGAAAGGGGACCTGTGGGAAGAAAGCTTTTCAATGTCACCCAGTGGAGGCTCCATGACTTTTTCTGACTTAATCCAGGAGTCACGGCATTGACTGCATCATACTCTACTTGTCTCAGGAGACCAAAATCCACAGTTTCAGGGGAAAGTGACATGATCCCACCTTTTACTGAATGGAGCAACAAAGTCATATGGTAGATGTGGAAATTATGGTAATACTGCTCCCACTTTTGGAAAATATAATTTAGAATCCTTGAATACTTAACAATTTTGTTTCCATACCTGAGTATGTATAGTCACATGTATACAGAGCATACTCAAATACTACATATAAAATCACATTTATGTAAATAACACAAATATGCTGAAATCTGCCTCTGTGCTGCTACCTGGAACTCAGCTTACACTTCAAATATTTTCATGAATTATTAATAAGGAAAATCTGTATTAGTTATATTATGATAACAGTTCTTTTAGCATATGAATAACAAGTTTACATCAAAATTATAGTATTGAAGATGAAATTCAGAGTCAACTTTTTTTCCATACATTAAGTGGTGAAATAGCTTAAAATGAAAAGGAAAAAAGTTAGAAGACTTGTACCATCATGCTAGAATAAGACTTTTCTATTTTTATTTTATTTTATCAGATTCAGGGTGTACCAGCGCAGTTTTGTTGCAAGCATGTATTTCATAGTGTTGAAGTATTGGCTTTTGGTGTACTCATCACCCGAATAGTGAACAGTGTACACAATAGGTAATTTTTCAACCTTCATCCTGCCTTCCCATCTTCCCCTATTTTGGAGTCTCCAGTATCTATTGTTATTCTCTGTATGTCCCTGTATACCCATTGTTTAGCTTAAACTTATATGTGAGAACATGTGGTCTTTGATTTTCTGCTTCCCAGTTATTTCACCTAGAATAATGGCCTCAGCTCCATCCATCTTGCTGCAAAAGACATGATTTCATTCTTTTTATGGTTGTGTAGTGTTCCATCATACACACACACACACACACACATATACAATATATATGTTATATATATTATATATATATATATACAAAATTGTATGTTTTTATCCAATCAACCATTAATGGACACAAGTTGATTCCATAACTTTACTATCGTGAATAGTGCCATGATAAGCATACAAATGCAAGTGTCTTTTTGATATAACAAGTAATTTTCCTTGGGGTGGGAATGCTGCATCAAATGGTAGCCCTACTTTTACTTCTTTGAGGGATTTCTATAGTGGTTGTAATAATTTACATTTCTATCAACAATGTAAGTGTTCCCTTTTCTCTGCATCATTGCCAATATCTGTTGTTTCTTGAATTTTTCTTAATAGCCATTCTGATTTGTGTGAGGTGGTGTATCATTTTGGTTTTAAATTGTATTTTTCTGATGATTAGTGATATTGAGAATTTTTCCACGTTTGCTGGCTACTTGTATGGCTGCAAATGAGAAATGTCTGTTCGTGTCCTTTGCTTGCTTTTTAATGAATGTATGTGTTTTCTCTTTGTTGAGTTGTTTGAGTTTCTCATAGATTCTGGATATTAGTCCTGTTTTGGATGCATAGTTTGCAAATATTTTTTTCTCATCCATTCTGTAAGTTGTCTTTTAACTCTGTTGATTACTTCTTTTGCAGTGCGAAAAGTTTTTAGTTGAATTAAGTCTCATTTGTCTATTTTTGTTTTGTTGCATTTGCTTTAAGGTCTTAGTCACAAACTATTCACCTAGGCCAATGTCCAGAAGAGTAAAAAGCTGGAGGCATCATATTGTCTGACTTCAAATTATACTACAGAGCCATAGTAATTAAAACAGCATGGTATTGGTATAAAAACAGACACATAGATCAAAGGAATACAGTAAAGAACTCAGAAATAAAACCACATATCTACAACGAATTGATTTTCAACAAAGTTGATTAAAAAATACACTGGGGAAAGGACACCCTTTTCAATAAATGATATTGAGAAATGGATAGCCATATTTATAAAAATGATACTAGACCTATATCTCTTATTATAGGCATAAGTTAACTCATGATGGATTACAGTCTTAAATGTAATACCTAAAACTACAGAATAAGATGGTTTTCTTTAAAAGTTTTAAGATGAAATTCAGGCAAGTATAAAAAGTTTTTGTAATATTGTCTTCTATGTGCACTATGAGCTGATGTTATATCAGAAAAGTAATCTGTCTGAAGAAAAATATTAACAACAGCTTACTACAAAATGTATTTTTGACACTGTCTATAATCATAAAGATTTTATTTGGTAATCACAGGGAAGCTGTACTGAGAGTAATTTGTTTTCTTAGCCTGTATTTTTTTTAGTTTACTACTTGGTATTTTTTGCATAAAATATAATATACATGAAATGTATGGAAACATAGACTCCTACCATACTGTCAAGTTTCCTTTTACTAACTGAAAATCTCTTTCCCTTTAGCAAAATTTCCATTTAAAACCTATAGATCAAGTGAATATTTATATTTAATTATATGTATTCCCAAAAATATAGCTTATTTCATAAAACATTTAACTAAAATAGATCTAGTAAGGCTAAAACAACTGTTTTTAGATTATTAACATCTAACTTTATGCTTTATTCGTTATTTAGATAGATGAAATTGTTCAGCAATGATCATCAACTGCTGTTGGATAATTACAAATAGAAAAAATAAAGGTTATTGGCCGGGCGTGGTGGCTCAAGCCTGTAATCCCAGCACTTTGGGAGGCCGAGACGGGCGGATCACGAGGTTTGGAGATCGAGACCATCCTGGCTAACGTGGTGAAACCCCATCTCTACTAAAAAATCCAAAAAAAAAAAAAAAACTAGCCGGGCGAGGTGGCGGGCGCCTGTAGTCCCAGCTACTCAGGAGGCTGAGGCAGGAGAATGGCATAAACCCAGGAGGCGGAGGTTGCAGTGAGCTGAGATCCGGCCACTGCACTCCAGCCTGGGTGACAGAGCGAGACTCCGTCTCAAAAAAAAAAAAAAAAAAAAAAAGAAAAGAAAAGAAAAAATAAAGGTTATTTCAACAAGGCTAATGGTAACCTTATTTAAATGGAATTTTCAGAGAATAAAAACCGGTAGGTTAAAAGATTAATGAAACAGAGAAAAGAAAGACAGTGAGCATAATCAAGATCTTCATTGTCCAGTTGAGAAGAGATTTTACTGCAGTTTGAAGCAAACATGGAGCTAATAGAAGGTATTGATTTTTCATTTTCTTATTTTTAAGATGACAGATACTAGAGCATTTTAAATTCTTTGCGGAAAAACCCAGTGGAGAAAGGAGCTAATGATACCAGACACTTTACAGAAAGAAAACGGATCAAGGTTCCTAACTAATGGAGAATAAATTTATGAGCAAGCATTTGCTTACAAAGAAAAGGGCACCTCTTTTGTTTTGAAATAAAATATTATTAAATGCTAAATAGAATATTAAACTTACATTGCCTAAACATGAATCCTAAAGTTTTGACATAATAAAAGGTGTTACAGAGTAATCTAGAAAAAAAGTGCTTTATTGAAGGACTTGTACTAGGATACAAAGGAGTATACATTTCATAAAAAGAAAGAAAAGGAAAAACTTTCCATCTGCAGCTCTTCCAAAGGAGGTCTAAGGAACTGCTTGTCTTTAAGGAGGACATCCTCCGAAGCTGACCAGGATGCATTCTGGCAGAGACATCTATCAGATACCCTCTTCCTTCTCTTCCCAAAAGACATGGAAAGGTTATTTTGATATCTTCAAAGAATTTAAATTCCTCAATGTTAATAATATATTCTTATCTGTTTGATAATATCTTATATTTTTGATGTTTATATTCTAAATGTTTTAGAAATTCCTATCTAAATATAAAATTCCATAGCACAGTATGGAAAGTAGATGCAGATAAATCTTCTTAACATAGTAAATTTTAAAATACCTTTTTGTCAAGGCATACATAAAGAAGTGACAGAAAATGTTTTTACTTTATATCATTTATTCTATAAGTACAGAATATATAGTCTGTGTATATACCCATCTAGGAATAAAAACAAAATAAAATATACATATAACATTTTCACTTATATTCTATTCCTCTGACAACTAAAGCCAATGAAGTAGTTTAAAAATCTGAAAGAAAGGTTGTAAAGAGAGAGTAAAGAAATGCAATAATATAGTGAGTTCTCCATGTAGCTTCTACTGCATGTGAGTGTTCCTGCAGTGGTTCCATTTATTCCCTAAACATATTTGCCTCATCTTAAGAAAATCATGGGATATATGAGGCTCAAGAAGATCTTTCTGTCTTTGCTATGAGTATATATCGTGTTACAAGAAGAAAACTTCCAGCTCCAACAAAAAAGCGAAATTGAGAAAAAACACTGAACTCTTACGAGGCTCTAATGTGGAAATATTCTTCAATTTTATCACTTATATTGTGCCATATGAAACAGTTCTCCTCCCTACCAAACATCATTTGGACACTGAAACATGAAAAACTACCATTTATCTAGGGAGTTCTTACAATTGTTTTTGAGGCATACACTAAATAACTTAATTTTCCCTGATTGACTTTATCATTATTAAATTGTATTTCTTAATATTATTCTGAGTTTCATTGATAGGAGCCTGATGAAGACCTAGGCCCTAATCAATACCCTAAAACTTACAACTATAGGAATGTCGTGAAAATATCACTTTAGTTATCAGCATTTACCTATCAACAGTTGACTCCCCTGACTCCCCTGTGTTCAATATACATGAAATAAAACAACATACATAAAACCATATAATAAGAAAAGAACTCAAGTGAAAGGATGAGGTAGTATCAGAAGCTCAAGATTCCCAGGAGATACACATGGTTTAGCAAAGGCAACATAATAGAACATGAGAACGAGGCTAGTGGCTGTTATTTAAGAAGTAAGGACTAATGCCTGTAGGGGTGAAGGTGGCCAATCTGACTACTGGAGCAAGACAGACAATGCTTACCTGCCTTTAGAAAATGACATCATTAGAAGAGCTTGTGACAATCAGCGAATCACTCAACCTCTAAGGTCCAGCTTCATTTGTAAAGTGCCAGGAGTTGATTAAATGTTTTAGAAATTCCTGTCTAAATATAAAATTCCATAGCACAGGATAGACAAACACATGGAGAGTGAACACTAGAGACAGAAATTCTGCCTTGCATGCTTCTTCCTAAATTTCACTTGGATCTAGTATCCTTTATATGGCTGTGTGTATGTATATACATATTATACATGTATATAATATATAATATAATATGCATATAATATATAATATAATATGCATATAATATACATACACAACAGATATTTTTCTGCTTAATTTGGTTTAATTTGATATTCTTTTTCTTGTATCTTAAGATAGAAGCTAAAGTCATAGATTTTATACCTTTTTTTGCTATATAGTTGATTACTATATAATTTCCTATATATAATGCTTTAGATGTAGCTCACAAATTTTGATAGCTTGTGTATTCATTTTTCTTCAGTATAAATAATTTCTAATTTCCCTTTTGATTTATTTATCTTTTGGCCCCATGTGTTATTCACAAATTCTTTACTTAGTTTCCAAATGTTTGAGGATATTTTTCAGATATCTTCCTGTTAGTGCTTTACAATTTTATTTCATCCAGGTCATAAAACATATCTTGCATCACTGAAATCCTTACAAATTTATTGAGGTTTGTTATGTAACTTACAACATGGTCTGTATTGGTGGATGTTCTTTTTTCACTAGGACTGTGTATTGGTAATGTTGTGTGGAGTGTTCTGGAAATGTCAATTAGATCAAACTTGATAGTTGTTGATTTGATGAAGTGTTTTCTCTCTTTAATGATTTTCTGTCTACCTGTTCCATCAACTTTTGGGGACAGGTATTAACATGTCTCTGACTATAATTATGAGTATTTCTATTTCTCACTCCTAAAACTCTTTAATTAGGCATATAAATGTTTAGATTATTGTGTCATCTTGTTGATTTCATGCCTGAGGGTAAGCAGGAAAAGTGAACAAAAGTGTATTATCTCATTTGTCCTAGAATAAAGTTGAGTATATTGAAAAAGAAGTTTCTTTCTAGTTAATACATAAATAAGTTTATGTCAGCAAATTGATGACTTAAAGCTTGAAATATGGAGAAGCAATTTAAGTTCCTGGGGGAAGGCACAGAGAGAAGATGGAGAAATCAGCATATGGGAGGAGGGTCTGGTGAGAGACAGGACTAGGAGGACACCCAGTGGTATGGGTAATCAAAATGGTACCCTGCAGAGCTGAAATGATTAAGATGGGACTGGTCTTTTCTGTAGGGTATATGATATAAACTTTTCCTGTAAATGACCCACAATATATTTATTCAGGTCTGCTGTTACATTTCTATTCTTTGTTCAAGTAGAATCTTTTGCCCAAATTAGAAAAGTTCTTGAATCTCAAATCTTAGTTACCTTGGTGAGGCCTCGAGATGGCAAAAATGCAAGAACACTCAGTCAATTTTGACCATCAAAATGGGAGTTTCTGAGAGTTAAAGGACTTTAGGAACTTTTGGACTTTCCCAAACTAGAATTTAGGGTTGGAGGGATTCTATTTTTCCTAGCTGGAAGGCAAAATTAACCAAAAGAAAGAATTTTTATTATTAAATACACTGAAGTTACCTTTTGCAGAAGTGGATACAGTAGAAAGAAGTCCTAAATTATATATATATATATGTAGTTTCTTATACTTACCATAGGGAATAACAATGTTGAGACACAGTATTAGTACATTTGAATAATTTGTCATTTGTCTATGGTCAGATGTTATTCTGGTTCTAGTTTTTAGAACTAAAACATGTAAACTTATACATTATTGACAGAGAGTTCATACATCTACTTATAATGAGTTATAGGGTCATCAAAGGGAAATTTACATTTATCTGAGGAAGGTTATAGAGCCTTTACTTACGTTATTTGAGTTGTGTTTACCACTTTCCATATGGCCAAACTTTAACAATCTTTCACACAGATAAAAATTTCATTTGCAGTCACTCAAATATACTTAAGCACAAAGAATATATACTCAGAAATGTCTGCAGATAATTGAAAGGAAAACCAGCAATTTTGAGGTTATGGAGTATGATTTAAAATATGCTATCTACTTTAAGTTTTTTAGAGGAACAGATGGGCCCTTTTCTTAAAAACGCAATAGCTTCCACTGAGCTGCAGGGCCTTTGAGCAGCTCAGTGCAGCAGGTGCAGTGGTGCAATGAGGATTTGGTAGTGGGTATGTTGCCAGCAGAAAAACCTCCTCCACCCCCATTGGAATATCCTCCAAATAAACGATAAAAAGTGAAGAGCTACTAATAAGTTATTTTAGAAGGATATTGAAAAGTTCTAAAATTCAAAACCCATGCCTTATTCAACCTGTGGAATTAGGACTGGTTCTGAAGTACAAACTTTCCTATATTTGACATTTCCAATGAAGTTTAAAAAGAGGTGAGATAAATATCCATAATCATACTGTGAGGTGGTTGAAAATAATGGATAAAGCACTGGCTTCATATCTTGCTGCAACACAATCCCCCTGTGTGGCGTTGGGTGTGTTATTTAAAATCTTCTGGGCATTGATTCATCATCTAGAAGACATAAACGATAATGGAAACTACCTGATTGGGTTGTTGTGAGAGTAAATGACATGGGACATGTGTAAAACTACTCAGAACTATTCACTGCATGTAGTCATTGTTTAATAAATGTTTGCTCATATTGTGAGCAAATTTCCTTACCAAAGAATGTCCACTTAAGCACCTTTCTCCTACTGGCCATATTGCTTGCTATGTCTTGGGGATGTATACCTTAGAGACTTCCATAAATAGGTTTATGAACCACTATGTAATAAAAGCCATTTCATTGATATCTGAGCTCTCCAAAAGCATTTAAGAAAAGGTGAGCATCAGACGAGATCGGGCGCGAGCAGAACTGAAGGAGATAGAGACACAAAAAACCCTCCAAAAAATCAATGAATCCAGGAGTTGGTTTTTTGAAAAGATCAACAAAATTGACAGACCGCTAGCAAGATTAATAAAGAAGAAAAGAGAGAGGAATCAAATAGACGCAATAAAAAATGATAAAGGGGATATCACCACCGACCCCACAGAAATACAAACTACCATCAGAGAATACTATAAACACCTCTACGCAAATCAACTAGAAAATCTAGAAGAAATGGATAATTTCCTGGACACGTACACTCTTCCAAGACTAAACCAGGAAGAAGTTGAATCCCTGAATAGACCAATAGCAGCCTCTGAAATTGAGGCAACAATTAATAGCCTGCCCACCAAAAAAAGCCCAGGACCAGATGGATTCACAGCTGAATTCTACCAGAGGTACAAGGAGGAGCTGGTACCATTCCTTCTGAAACTATTCCAATCAATAGAAAAAGAGGGAATCCTCCCTAACTCATTTTATGAGGCCAGCATCATCCTGATACCAAAGCCTGGCAGAGACACAACAAAAAAAGAGAATTTTAGACCAAT
>NC_045437.1:8078686-8119505 GCF_002776525.5 Piliocolobus tephrosceles
AAAAAATGCTCATCATCACTGGCCATCAGAGAAATGCAAATCAAAACCACAATGAGATACCATCTCACACCAGTTAGAATGGCAATCATTAAAAAATCAGGAAACAATAGGTGTTGGAGAGGATGTGGAGAAATAGGAACACTTTTACACTGTTGGTGGGATTGTAAACTAGTTCAACCATTATGGAAAACAGTATGGCGATTCCTCAAGGATCTAGAACTAGATGTACCATATGACCCAGCCATCCCACTACTGGGTATATACCCAAAGGATTATAAATTATGCTACTACAAAGACACATGCACACGTATGTTTATTGCGGCACTATTCACAATAGCAAAGACTTGGAATCAACCCAAATGTCCATCAGTGACAGACTGGATTAAGAAAATGTGGCACATATACACCATGGAATACTATGCAGCCATAAAAAAGGATGAGTTTGCGTCCTTTGTAGAGACATGGATGCAGCTGGAAACCATCATTCTTAGCAAATTATCACAAGAAGAGAAAACCAAACACCGCATGTTCTCACTCATAGGTGGGAACTGAACAATGAGCTCACTTGGACTCGGGAAGGGGAACATCACACACTGGGGCCTATCATGGGGAGGGGGGAGGGGGGAGGGATTGCATTGGGGAGTTATACCTGATATAAATGATGAATTGATGGGTGCTGACGAGTTGATGGGTGCAGCACACCAACATGGCACATGTATACATATGTAACCTGCACGTTATGCACATGTACCCTAGAACTTAAAGTATAATAAAAAATAAAAAAATTAAAAAAAAAAAAAAAAAAAAAGAAAAGGTGAGCATCTAGAAAATGGCTCTATATTCTTAAGAAATTCAAAGAAAAGGCACAGTCAAAACTTGGTTTGTTGTTTGGTGGAGAAAATGATCTTTGCCTTAAGCCATCAACCTATATTATCATGTTAGTTCAAAAGCCTCTTAGTTGAACAATATCTTTGTTACGAAGTATCTACAGAATGAAAATTCAAAGACATTCAGTTTAGGAATTATCACTAATTTTAATAATATAAATGATTAACTTTATACTTTTTTTATAAATAAAAGAGGTTTATTTCACTCATAGTTCTGCAGGTTATACAAGAAGCATGGTGGGGGCATCTGTTTCTGGAGAGGACTTCGATACATTTATTAAGAATTATAAAGTTAGCCAAGTGCAGTGGCTCACACCTGTAATCCCAGCACTTTGAGAGGCTGAGGCAGGTAGATCGCTTGAGGTCAGGAGTTTGAGACCAGCCTGGCCAGCACGGTGAAACCCCCTCTCTACTAAAAATACAAAAATTAGCTGGGTGTGGTTTCAGGCACCTGAAATCCTAGCTACTTGGGAGGCTGAGGCTGGAGAATCATTTGAACCTGAAAGGTGGAGGCTGCAGTGAGCTGAGATTGCACAACTGCATTCTAGCTTGGGTGACAGAGTGAGACTCTAACTCACATAATAATAATAAATTCAAGCTTTATAATTCTTAATACATTTATTGAGAATGGCCTAATTTGTAAGACTGCATTACTACTATAGGGATCATGTTAAGACATTTGGCCTTTAAATGCAATAAAATTCTGTCATCAGGCAATATGTGAGAACCAAAATATTCAATTGTGCAAATGCAGATTGTGTTTTTATGAGATTAAATATAGATAGATAGATAATAGATGATAGATAGATAGATAGATAGATAGATAGATAGATAGATAGATAGATAGACAGACAGATGGATAGATATTCTGTCAGTATCTTGTCAGGAAAAGCTCAAAAGGAAAGACAGTGAAACAAACAGCAGTGGCTTCCTCTGAACTGAGAAAATCCAAAAAATCAGGCAGCAATCACTTCTTTACCTGAAAATAAGAGCTGAGCCCAACCATATTTGACAACTAGGGCTAAAGGAACAGAGGCTGGTAGTGCATTTTCTTACGTCAGTATTTGTCTTTTTGTAGATTTTACTGAGTTTAAATACATCCCTTCACCTGGAAAGATGCACGAACACAAATCCGACCGCACTGGTATGGAACAAGCTTTTCTCTGGCAAGGCCTCATTTTCTCTTGTCAATGAGAAAACTAAATTGTGTGGTGAACTCCCATTCTCATGTGGGGGTGAATTATCAGCAAGAGCTACAGTTCATTTAACAAGCCCAGTTCTGAGTGGATATTCATGCCCCAAAGTGCCCCAGCCTTCAGGAAGAGGTGGATTCCAAAAACCACCTTGGACTCCCGCCTCCTAAAAGGGTCTCTGTGATCTTGATGGAGCAAGTTCTGCTCCAGTGCTAAACCAAGGTTGACATCTGGTGGGCAGTTTCATCCTCTGTGAGCCCAGGTGACTTCCACAAACTCCATCCTGGGTACTCGAAGTGGTTGTGTGCAGCCTGGTCTAGGCTTTGGACCTCCTGTGAGGCCAAGGGTAACTTGGGGCGCAAATCACATTCCTCTTCTCTCATCTGTTCACACAGGACTAGGTGAGTCTACAGGAGAGGGGAGTACCAGCCCCATGTCCAGAAACACTGCTTGCATCCACAGGGGATGTATTTTTAAAACCGGCCGGGCGCGGTGGTTCATGCCTGTAATCCCAGCACTGTGGGAGACTGAGGCGGGTGATCACGAGGTCAAGATATCAAGACCAGCCTGGCCAACGGGTCAGTAGAGATTTAGTAGAGGTTTATTAGAGGCAGGCTGAAACCCTGTCTCTACTAAAAATACAAAAATTAGCCGGGCATGGTGGTGTGCACTTGTAGGTCCCAGCTACTTGGGAGGCTGAGGCAGGAGAATCCCTTGAACCCAGGAGAGGGAGGTTGTAGTGAATGGAGATCTTGCCACCGCACCCCAGCCTGGCAACAGAGTGAGACCCCATCTCAAAACAAAACAAAACAAAGCATTCTTGCTTCTCTCAGCCAAGATAGCATTTTTCCAATTAATATGTGTGTGTGTGTGTGTGTGTGTGTGTGTGTGTGTATGTATGAAAGGACTATAAAATAATAGGAGGGGGACTATTTAGATTATTTGAAATTTTTATTATCCTAAATTCCAATAAATAAATAGATAGATAAATCCACATCTCTCTCTTTGCAAACAGGTCTCTATCCAAAAATCACCTCTGTAGTGAGGAATCTACTGTTCACCTATTTAAAAATGAGGTTCCAATGACTATTTTAAAAAAGGACATTTTCTTTTCTTTGACGTACTTTTCTCCAGTGGTTAATGTTTTAATTTAAAGTTTTCTATCGTCTCCACTGGAATGTTAGCCAAAGGCAGTAACTATGTTTCTCTGCTCCACTGCCACATTTCCAGAACCCTGCTCACAATGCGTGGCACAAAGAACGAGCTCAAAAATAGTGCTGAGTGAATCCCTGGAGAAATGAATGATGCAATTTGAGCCTAATGATGAATCTGATGCTTCCATTTTCCCATTAGAATACACTGCTTTCAGAATACAATGGTGATAAAGACAGGATCCCTGCTACTAAGCAATTAACTTTCTATGGTTATATTTAAGCTATGATTTTTAACAACTTTATTGAGTTCTAATTCACCTGCCAAAACTCTACCTAATGAAAATATATCATCCAAGGATTTTTAGAAAATTTATATAATCATACCATCACCGCCACAATTAAGTTTTAGAGCAGGTCCTTGAACCCAAAAATATTGCTAGTGCCTACTTTGCAGTTAATCTCCACTTCTAATCTTCACTCCAGGCAACTGTGAATCTTGTTTCGTCTCTGTATCTGTTTCTGTGCATTTCCTAGACATTTCATGTAAATGAACTCATACAGTAAGTAGTTTGTGTGTGCCTTCTTTCATTGACCATAATTTTCTTGATGCTGCTTCAAGTCATTGCACTTTTCAGGAGTCTACCTGTTTTTATTAATGAGTAACATTTCAATATGTGAGTATGCCTATTATTGTTTATCCATTTACCAGTGGATAAACATGTTTTGGCTATTACAAATAAGGCTGTTATGAACATTCATGCACAAATCTTTGTGTAGACATAAGTTTTCATTTCTACTAGGTAGACATCTAGTATAGAATTATTGAGTCACCTGCTAAGTGTATGTTTCATGTCTTGAGAAGGTACAAAATTATTTCCAAAGTGCCATTTTATATCCCCACCAGCCAAATCTGGTTTTTCTACATTCTCACCACTTCTTGCTATTGTCCATCATTTTGATTATGGACACTCCAGTGTGTATATGTTAAATGGTATATTATTATGTTTTAAATTTGCATTTAGCTAATGACTAATGACACTGAACATCTTTTTATGGACATATTAGTTATTCTACTATCTTCTTTAATGAAACATCTTTGTAATCTTTTGTCTATTTTTAAATTTACTGTTGTTATTTTATTTATTGAGTTGTCACTATTCTTTATGATTTACAAATATTTTCTCCCAATTTAACGAAGTCAAATTTATCAAAGTTGTATTATGGTTTATGCTTGTGGTACATCTAAGAAACTCTTGCTTGCCTTGAGATAAAATCAACTTTCTCCTGTTTTCTTCTAGACGCTTGATAGTTTTAATTAGCTAATTAGCTAATTTGTAGCAACCAGTTGCCTATTTACCTTTCATCTTTTCTCCCATGTAGCTTTATTTTTTTTTCTTCAGATTTTTGCAACCCAGGAATGAAGAAGCTCCCCCTTCTCATTTTGAATAGAGTGTAAACATTTCCCTGATGCAATGGTGACCTGCATGTGTAACAGTCAGCCTACCCCGGGGGCCATGGAACAGAAGGGCCACTGGTCACAGGAAGCAAAGTTAAACACATGGTAGACTAAACGAGTTTTAAACATGCAGCAAGATGCAAGAATCAGGAGAAGCAAGGAGGAAGAGAGTAGGACACAACTGGGGGTCAGGAGCTCAGCTGGGCCACAAGAGAGCCCAGGCACTAGCTGTTAGAGAAGCCAGTTAAAGCAGTAAGCCCAAAAGGAAAGGGTGAAGCCTCTAGTCACTTACTGTGATGGTAAAGCAAGAGTCTAAAACCGAGACAGCACTGACTTCCTGTGTTCCATGTCTCCTCATGTCCAGGATCAGGCAAGACACCACAGATGTGGGGTCATTTTACTTTTGAGGAAGCCCTGAACAAAAGGCTCTAGCAGTTGTATGGTCTCTGAAGTCTGAGGTCGGGAAGAAGGTGAGAAGGAAGGGCGCAGCGTGGAAAAGTTCTGAATATTGAGTCAGAAAGAGAGAAAGAGCCCTCAAGGATTCCCCCTCATTTCACCAGGAAGGAGGCCACAGCAGAGGCCCCTGAAGACCACCTCTGCAGAGGGCCTCAGGTAAAGAGACCTAGGAATGAAGCACTGAGGCTCGGAAATCAGCTTAAAAAAGAGCGTGACTGGCTGGAGGGGCCCGAGCCCTTGACTGTGGCTCGCGTCAGAGGATGCATGCTTGGCTGTGGTGCACCAGCTCTGGCGTGGAGAAAGCAGTTTCCCCTTGCCAGGTGGAGCCTTTGTCACTGCTTACAGTGAGGCCTTAGGAATCACAATAGGGTTTTAACCAAGAGCTGGACTCATCTCATGGAAGGGCCACCTATCTTGACTGCTGTGTTATGCAGTGTTCCCAGGATGTATCTTCCTCCTTCCCACATCTACCTTAGCTGCTGATGTTCTTGCAGATCAAGGTGACTCAGCAGAAGGAAGGTACCTTTAACCAACCCTCCATTTTTCTATCACAGAGATACTGGGGCAGAAAACCCCAGGCTCACTAATAACTGACTGAGAAACCATAACTTTTCTCTGAGCTTGTCAGGCACTGGACAAAGGGAGTCAGATGAATACAACTAGGGGGTGGCCAATTTAAGGATGGTATAGCTTTCAACCTGGAGGCAACACGATCAGTGCCTTATGCAGAGATACAATTTACTTGATCCATCTATTCTTTTCCACAGAAATTCAGCACAGATCTAACAGAGAAGCAAATTGCTTCTATGTTTTAGCAGAATATTGAAATCAATTATTTCAAGATTTCAGAAGAAAAGCCACTGTTGGCCTCAAATATGAATAACACTTACAAAGTTTGGTTAAATTACTTTATCAATATTAAAGGAGTATATCAACAGAAACTTGGATTCTTATTTAAATTGCAAAATAAAATTAAAGCCAAAAATAGTTTTGAGTGGACATCTGCCTACATAGGTAATTCAGATAGATGGAAATTTGTATTAAAAATGGAATGAAGAGGAAAATTTTTAAATGCTCATGATGCACCCTTGCTAACTAGAAATTTTGCTTCATTAAGGAAAAATCAAGAACAGACATAGTGGCTCTCTCCTGTAATCCCAGAGCTTTGGGAGGCTGAGACAGGAGGATTTCTTGAGGCCAGCACTTCAAGAGCAGCATGGGCAACAGAGAGAGACTTGTCTCTACCAAAAAGATAATAAAAACCAGGTTAGCATAGTATGCACATGTCTATAAGTAACTAGGAGACTGAGGTGAGAGAATTGCCTGAGCCCAGTAGGTCAAGGCTGCAGTGAGCTGCGATCACACCACTACACTCCAGCCTGGCAACAGAGTAAGAATCTGTCTCTACAAAACAAACAAATGAACAAACAAACAAACAAAACAAACAACAACGAAAACAGTGGCAAAAAAATGACATAGAGCTTTTTAAAAATTCAGGTATGGTAAAAACAAACAAACAAACAGATATAGAATTTTAAAAAAGGAATCACTCAAAGAAATGCCCAGAGGTAGTAGAAATATGTGGCAGTATATTTTGAGAGCCTGTATTCATTTTAGGATTTTCAAAGTAAATTTTAAGCAATAACAAATATATGGCAATACATGAATATATTATTTATTTGAGCCCGTATATACATTACTCTTCCTTTCTCTGGAGAATTAAGACAAAGTCCACATAATACTTTAACAATTGGCACATCTATCTTCACATTTGTTTTATTACTCATGAATTTTGTGTGCTTTCTAGAATAGATATAATAAATTAATTTTCCCAAAGTAATACGATCATTGGCATGATAATTAGAGTGAAACAAATTGCAGTGGTCATTTAGTAAAATGATGAATCAGTTAGAACCAATCAGAGGCAGAAAACTTAACAATAAGACTGTGACGAATAGATGAGTGATGGTAAAATCTCACCATAAGATGTACCCAGAGAAGAACTAGGCTTCCATACCCAAAGCAATGAGCCTTTCATTATGGAATTGGGGCATGTACATAAGAGGAAGGGAAATAGATTTGTAAATGTTAATATTGTATTCCAATCATTTTATAGTCAAATTAGTTTCTTCCTACAAAAAAGTCTCTATTCCCTGGAAAAACAAATTACATTGTAAAAAACACAATATTTTATTATACTTTAATTTTCTTTTAGGAAATTACTTTTCCTTTTATTGGCAAGGCGACATTCCTTGCATTCATATTTTTCTTCTCTAGTATCTTTAAAGTTTTAAAATTAATTAACCCCCCCAACATAAAACTTTGTTGATCTTGAACTACTAAATCACTTTTATCCAACAGGAACTATATTCAGATTATTTTTTAAAAACTTATAACACAAATTTGAAATATATTTTGAATCTATAAGAGTTGGGTTATGAATGTTATTGCCAAAAGGGCAAATATTTTAAAAGTAATAATTAATTGGAATCACCAATGACTTTTCTGATATTGATTCATGTGTTTTGGTTAAAAGCATGGGAAAAATCAGATGTTTTTTGCTCTAAAAATTCCAAGTAAAAATTTAGAACTCTTGAAAATACTTTGGTCTAGAAAAATTAAGGCTTAAAATATTGGCATATTCTGCTTTCCTGTAGTTTTGCTTTAACTCACACGCATATGTTAGTAGTAGTTGAGATTTTGCTATCAATCCAAAAGCACAGAGACTTTCAGTCTTGCTCCTTCAACTAACAAGAGGGCCAATCTGGCAGAGACACAATTGGAACTGAGACTGGAAAGATTAATAAATTAATATGTTAAGAATTGAATGTAAATGACAAGTTGATGGGTGCAGCAAACCAACATGGCACATGTATACCTATGTATCAAACCTGCACGTTGTGCACATGTTCCCTAGAACTTAAAGTACAATTAAAAAAAAAAGAGAGAGAGAAAAGAATTGAATTAAAGCACTTCTGCAAGGACTATGAACTTTCTCCTAGGAATTACAACCCTGTGAGTTCAAACTTTGACAATTTCATTGGTAACCTTGTAACAGCTGATGGTTTACATAACAGCTCAATCAAATGCCAAAGCTCCATATTATATTTACATTTAGGTACATATAATTAATCATACTGTTGATATAATAGTCATACTGTTGATATAATAGTCATACTGTTGATATAATAGTCATATTGTTGATCATTGCTAGGCCTTAACAGCAGAGACCTGTAATTAGTTCAGAAGAAATTGTAAGCGCTCATATATTTTTATATTTATCTTTTAGTATGTGTAGAATATTACCTTATGTAGAAATTTAGTACATGTGGAGATGTAGAAGTACATTATTAAAAGTATCAATGCTCCTTTGTTTTTGTTTATTATCATTATTTTTAACTCTCCAAAAAGGTCTACATATAGAACTTTTCTGCAAACCTAAATCTTCTCTTTCCTTGCACTGGTAGTGGCAATATCTAAGTTCTACTTTTCTTCTCATAACAAAAAATTATGACCCTATTTAAGATACCTGCCCAAATTCATTATTGATTTTTGTCAGGGCAATGATGCTCTAGTAAACAAACATGGACCTTTTAATTGGTTTTTCTTCAAGTTGTTTGAATTGATGCGTGAATGTCTTTGAATTACCTTAATAATAATTTAATAGTATGACATCCTTGATATTTTTCCTGATTATCCTACTAAAAGATGACACATGCCAATAGAATGAACTGGCCTGCTTTAGGAACAAATATACCTGTATTCTTCTGAGATGAGAATCAGCATTCACCATCAATAGTAACTTTTTCTGGGACTAAGGGATATTCAATTGATTCAAATTAATTTATTTTACTTGTAACCACTTTAAACTATATAACTACTTATTGATAAAATTATCTGTAGAAGTAACAGATTACAAATGATTAATTTTGGGAAATGTGTTACAATTTATAATTTTTTCTTAATAACTATTGCAATAATAGTCGATTACAACAGCTGTGTGTCCAATACAAAAATGTTCCCCTGCTCACAGGATTGCTACAAATAAAATCGTGTAAATGCAGTGAATGTCAGTCAGCTCATTCTTGGTAATTGAACAGAAAAGGGTGGTCAAAATCAGCTTTTTAAAAATAGGAATGTAGACTCAATTTCACTTCATTTTTGTTACTGAGTTTCTTTTCTCCTCTGCCTAACGTATCAAGAACAGGAAATTATTTTCACATTTAGTTTAATCAAATAATTAATTATATCTAAATATGGATGCCTTTTAGATAAGTCCCCGAGAGATATTAAAAATGTCATAGTACACCACTGTTTCTCACAGCTTATTCTATTAGAGCTTCTATAACAAATAATTAAAAAGTCATTCAATAGGAGTAATTTTAAACTATTGAATCATGGCTCACAAATGGGATATTGGCTGAAGACTCTTGGCAAGGTTAAAGCAAGTCAGATTCATTGTGGCCTCACTCAAGCTTAGCTGGTGTCATATTATAAATTTAAACTTTTCTTATCAGATATTCTTCTACAACACATTGAAAGCAACTCTGAGAAGATGAGAAATATGTGAACATCATACAAAAGATAAAAATGGGCTGAGGAAGCAAGGTAAAGTTCTGATAAGCTATCAGCCTTTCAGTTTAACTACTTTTCTACAAAAAAGAGTGAATAGTTAATTCAAACTCTGTTTTCAAACAAAGTTACCAGAATATAAAGTTTCAGTTCACTCTGGATGATATGTAAAATCTTTAATTGGCGTTTTATTTCTTTACTTTCCTCTTTTCAATTCTAATAAGATAAATTAAAGGCTTAAGTGTCTATAATAAAAATAAAAACAAAAACAAAACCACATGATCTCCTGGGCCACCTGAAACTACAGGACCCAAAGCACTAGGCTGAAAATATCCATAAGGATTTCTTTTAGCTTCTGATTTTATTGTAGGATTTGTAGGTTCCTTGGTCCTAGAAGAGGTGCCCAGGCAGGAGACAGAAGCGTTAGCCTTTGCTCTTGTTCAGCTGCTTTAGTGAGTGGATGCTCTGAGAGTGGGAAAGAGAAGTGTAGGATGCTAATAGGGAGCTCTTCAATTCCTGAATCTTCTCCTGTTCATGGAAACTTGGAGAGGATCTAGAGTTGTCAACCCACAAAGAAGAAACCCAGTAAGGGAACACTTACTGTAATATTAAGTCAATCCCCTAAGCCCCAGGGCCATCCACAAGAAACTGAACTGCACCATGTGGATAAGGTAGGAGCCTTGGATGGAGAGAGGCCCAGGGTGGAGTGAGCTGCTTCCTTCACACCTTTTGTAGACTGGGCACTGAGCTAGGGATCTTGCTGGCCACGCTGACTCATCGTCAGATGAAGGGCCCATCTCAGGAAAGGGACACAATTATCACACAGCCAGCATGAGGGCGGGAGAACAGTATTTGTCCTCCCCACCTCCAAAAAAAAAAAAAAAAAAAAAAAAAAAACCTTTTAGGACTATATTCCAGCAAAGCTGCTTTGTCTCTGTAGATTCAGGAAGGTCCCTTTAATTTGGGCATGAGGAAATAAATAAATATTGAATGCATTACAAAGCAAGGAGGAAAATGAAGTTCTAAATGCCACCCTTTTAGAAGTTGGAGAACAAATTCCTATCAGTGTAACTTAAAAAACATGAACTCCCTGAACAAAACCAAATTATGTGTTCCAGGGAGCAATTATCTACGAGAAAGTAGGAGCGCCAATTTCTAATCAAACTTGGAATGAGGCTAAATGTGTAAAATCTCTTTTACACTTTTGACTTTGCCACAAAAATTTTGCTTAGACTGCCCTATTAATTTGGAGTTCCACCCCAAGATAGAGTCATCTGGGATAAATAAATAAACTACGTATGCAGAATAATGGGTAGAAACACTTTTCACTGGCGATTCTGTTTCACGGCTGAGAGAGGAATTTTCTAATAAAAAATGGAGTTAATGGGATACTCGGCTCACCTTGATGATATTAATTCTCTCAAATGAGCTGAGAGGAAGGCAGTTAACCAGCCGTATTATCCCAATTTTACCTTGTCATTAATCCTCAATTGCCTGTCCCAGCTCCGGCATTCTTTACTCCATCCTGTTGCTTTATCTTCCCCAATTTTTTTGGACAGATACTGCCATGCATGGCGCTGAGTTCTCAGCTTGTGTATAAATGCAATATGAACGAGCTGAAATGCATTAAAAATGAGCAGCATATTCAATTGTGGATTAATTTTTTATAGTTAGCATATCGTTTTTGGTCATTCCCTTTCCACTGTTTGTTCTCTGACCTCATCGGAGTTGATGTGAAGCCTCTATTTCAACAACTCCAGGCTCTAACCTCCACTCCCATAACTGCCTATCCTTGAAAACTGTGAATAGTGTTTATGTGATCCTAGGCTACTTTTTCCTACAGATGCAAGGTCTGGACCAGTCACCAGCTGTGTGTACTTGCACAAGATAGTAAACTAAGCTTTCTTTCCCGAGGTGATGACATTTAAGAGGTACTGTTTCATAATGCTGCCGAGACAATGAAATGAGTCAGGGTATGCAGACAGCTTGCACCCATATCCTCTTAGTTGACAGTCTAATTTTCCTCCCGCCCCCACCTCACTAAATTTTGTTTCCACTTTCCTGGACATAGTCGACTTCTTCATCCTTCAAGTTCATGTTTCATCTCTTTCTCTAAGCCTTTCTTTGAAAGTCCAGTACCAGGAAATGGCCTCTCATTTCCTTGAACTTCTGTGGGGTTGGTGGCTCCTTTCTTGATACAGTATACTATTCTTCCCAGGGCAGCTATTTCATTAAGTGGTAGATCTGAGTTATTTCCCTGCTGGGATGGCTGTGGGCAAAACCAAGCTCTATGATCCTGCTTTTTATCTGATGGAATAGGTGCTGGGCTTGCAATGGCTTTCCTTGCTTCTCTGCTTGGTTGCTTCATGGATTCTAAACATCATAGATGAGAACATGTTTAACCTTTCCTCGGTAAAAATCTATCTGAGGCAGACATCAGATATCCTTTTAGTCTCATAGGTGAACGTTGCTTAGAAGACAAAATGGGATGTGATCTAGTAAATAACTCATGGTTAGGCAATAATATCACGTTACATTTTCAGAAAGATTAGCAAAATAAACCTTTGTATAACCACTTCTGTGATTGGCAGAATAGAATTGCATTCTTATTGATATGGAAGTTGTGACGAATTATATTGGATAATAGGTGGCCTGTGTATTTTGTCACTTCTATTTTTTTAAATTATTTTTTATTATACTTTAAGTTCTAGGGTACATGTGCACAACGTGCAGGTTTGTTACATATGTACACATGTGCCATGTTGGTGTGCTGCACCCATCAACTCCTCATTTACATTAGGGATATCTCCTAATGCTATCCCTCCCCCTCACCCCGCCCCACGACAGGCCCCGGTGTGTGACGTTCCCCTTCCCGAGTCCAAGTGTTCTCATTGTTCGGTTCCCACCTATGAGTGAGAACATGTGGTGTTTGGTTTTCTGTTCTTGCGATAGTTTGCTGAGAATGATGGTTTCCAGCTGCATCCATGTCCCTACAAAAGACATGAACTCATCCTTTTTTATGGCTGCATAGTATTCCATGGTGTATATGTGCCACATTTTCTTAATCCAGTCTATCATTGATGGACATTTGGGTTGGTTCCAAGTCTTTGCTATTGTGAATAGTGCCACAATAAACATACGTGTGCATGTGTCTTTATAGCAGCATGATTTATAATCCTTTGGGTATATACCCAGTAATAGGATGGCCGGGTCAAATGGTATTTCTAGTTCCAGATCCTTGAGGAATTACCACACTATCTTCCACAATGATTGAACTAGTTTACAGTGTCACCAACAGTGTAAAAGTGTTCCTATTTTTCCACATCCACTCCAGCACCTGTTGTTTCCTGACTTTTTGATGATTGCCATTCTAACTGGTGTGAGATGGTATCTCATTGTGGTTTTGATTTGCATTTCTCTGATGGCCGGTGATGATGAGCATTTTTTCATGTGTCTGTTCACTGCATAAATGTCTTCTTTTGAGAAGTGTCTGTGCATATCCTTTGGCCACTTTTTGATGGGGTTGTTTTTTTCTTGTAAATTTGTTTGAGTTTGTTTGTAGTTTCTGGATATTAGCCCTTTGTCAGATGAGTAGATTGCAAAAACTTTCTCCCATTTTGTGGGTTGCCTGTTCACTCTTATGGTAGCTTCTTTTGCTGTGCAGAAGCTCTTTAGTTTAACAAGATCCCATTTGTCAATTTTGGCTTCTGTTGCCATTGCTTTTGGTGTTTTAGACATGAATTCCTGCCCATGCCTATGTCCTGAATGGTGTTGCCTAGGTTTTCTTCTAGGGTTTTTATGGTTTTAGGTCTAACATTTAAGTCTCTAATCCATCTTAAATTAATTTTCGTATAAGGTACCAGCTCCTCCTTGTACGTCTGGTAGAATTCGGCTGTGAATCTGTCTGGTCCTGGACTTTTTTTGGTTGGTAGGCTATTAATTATTGCCTCAATTTCAGAGCCTGTTATTGGTCTATTCAGGGATTCAACTTCTTCCTGGTTTAGTCTTGGGAGAACGTATGTGTCCAGGAATTTATCCATTTATTCTAGGTTTTCTAGTTTATTTGTGTAGAGGTGTTTATAGTATTCTCTGGTGGTAGTTTGTATTTCTGTGGGGTCGGTGGTGATATCCCCTTTATCACTTCTTATTGCATCTATTTGATTCTTCTCTCTTTTCTTCTTTATTATTAGTGTTGCTAGCGGTCTATCAATTTTGTTGATCTTTTCAAAAAAAACCAGCTCCTGGATTCATTGATTTTTTGGATCATTTTTTGTGTCTCTGTCTCCTTCAGTTCTGCTCTGATCTTAGTTATTTCTTGCCTTCTGCTAGCTTTTGAATGTGTTTGCTCTTGCTTCTCTAGTTCTTTTAATTGTGATGTTAGGGTGTCAATTTTAGATCTTTCCTGCTTTCTCTTGTGGGCATTTAGTGCTATAAATTTCCCTCTACACACTGCTTTAAATGTGTCCCAGAGATTCTGGTATGTTGTATCTTTGTTCTCATTGGTTTCAAAGGACATCTTTATTTCTCCCTTCATTTCGTTATGTACCCAGTAGTCATTCAGGAGCAGGTTGTTTAGTTTCCATGTAGTTGAGCAGTTTTGAGTGAGTTTCTTAATCCTGAGTTCTAGTTTGATTGCACTGTGTTCTGAGAGACAGTTTGTTACAATTTCTGTTCTTTTACATTTGCTGAGGAGTGCTTTACTTCCAACTATGTGGTCAATTTTGGAATAAGTGTGATTGTCCCTTCTTATAACATTTTTTTCTTCTATTTAGAATCCCATTTTATTGTCATGTTTTATTTCCACGAATTCAGTGGAAGCCAGCTTTTAGAAATGAACTCAAAAATATAGAAATGTTTCCAAGTTTCAAAAATATTTTCTGTTCTTCACAAAGCAAGTATATGCCAAGAATGCAGTCAGACAGTTGCTAAATTAGATCATAAAGAAATTAACTATATCTGAAATTCTCAGATAGATAGTTTATCCAGTTATGAACAGTTTCTAGAGGTGAAATAATTATTATTGTCCAAAGTTCTTTGGTAATTTTTCTGCCACTCTGCAAAGGGCTTTATATAAACATTGTTCAACATTCAGAACACCATAAGAGTTATCAACACAGCCATTCCCTTTGAGGAAAGGCAGTGCTCAGGCTAAAGTGGTGGGCTGGTGTGGCTGATGTCAGTTGCATTTTTCGGTAGCGTGGTGGAAGGATCTGGGGAATATTTGGCTGTCTTCCTGACACATGTCCAGTCTGTAAAATCACATTATTTAAATCATTGTTTTCTTTCTTTATATAATTATGAACTTGAATATTATATGTGAAGACGTATTTAAGATCTTACACTAATATTGCTTTTGAAAAATAGAAAAATATGATATTTAGTGTATGGATTATATAAAATAAAATTGATCATTGCAGAAGACAAAAAGTGTACACTACTCTCGTTAACCTCCCTATATAATACATTTAATTTCTGCATATTTCTCTCCATTTTGTTCAGGTGTTCATATACCCTATGTCACTGTGATAAAGTAAAAAGATAATTTTGCCCTCTCTTTCAATAAGTATTAACCCATAGGACTTATTGAATCCTTTCCATTTAATTAGATAGAGGTTCTCATTTTGAGAAAGTAATTTTTCCTATAATTTTCCCATTTCTTTTGCATTCTTTGCTAGTCAGAAAAAGCACAATAATTGGCCATTTTCACAGAAGCCAGTGCTATGCCATGTTAAACAAATTACCTGAATATATTTGGATTTGTGTTCTTTCTGAAAGTTGCCAAGTAGAATGTATTGTGTGAAACTCTTTCAATTCCCCTTCTTCTGCCTGAAGTTTTAAACTCTTGAGACACCAGGAGTAGGGATGAGCCAAAAAGAGGAAAGGAAGACCCACATATAAGACAAAAGCCATCTTGATACATGGAACCATGCTACCAGGTTCGCCTGTAAGAATATTTCTGCCCAGAATCAAGTGATTTGTTCCATAATATTTCTCTCAGATTAATATTCAGTCATTATCAATCCAGGAGGTTGGAATGAACCAGTATTAACATAGTAGTTATTACTGTAGAATTAAGGATGACACACTGCTATGTTAGTGAAGATATTCACATTATGAAGGTAAAATGCTTGTGAGGATCAGTTTAATAACTGATAACATTAATAACTAATAAATTTAGTACTTTAACTGAATTATGACATTTTTCTTAATTATACTATTACCACCTGAAAGAGAGAATCTGCAGTTGGCTTCCTATAACACTGGAAGCCTTGAGGCTTGACCTTTCATTTGTCCTTATCTGTGTAGTTTTCATGCACGGACTAGAAGCTCTTTTAGCTGATGTGGCAGTCTGGCTTCATGTGGAGTCCAGGAAATTCCACTGAAGTGTTATGCTTTCACTGACATGTGAGGTTAAACAGTTGATTTTTCTTATGCTGTCATTTCTGTCACTCCATAGTTTATTGGCATTTATTATTATTAAAAAGTATCTATTCTTTTTCATATTTTGTAGGACAACTTACATATTTCAAACTACTTTTCCTGATATTAAGGACTCACAACATTCTTTTAAAGTGCATGATTTCATGTCCTTTGCAGGGATATGGATGGAGCTGGAAATCATCATTCTCAGGAAACACAAGAACAAAAAACCAAACACTGCATGTTCTCTCTCATAAGTGGGAGTTGAACATCAGAATACCCATGTATTCTCATACACAGGGAGGGGAACATCACACATCAGGGCCTGTTGGTGAGTGGGGAGCTAGGGGAGGGATAGCATTAGGAGAAATACCTAATTTAGATGATGGGTTGATGGGTGCAACAAACCACCATGGCACGTGTATACTTATGTAACAAATCTGCACGTTCTGCATGCATATCCCAGAACTTAAAGTATATTTAAAAAGTGCATAACAAATCATAGGCAATTTTCACTTTATGTGTTACTTGTTGAAACACAGGCCAATAGATAGTACAATCTAAAAAAGAAGAAATGCTAAGATAAAAACAAAAATTAGCAACTTGAACACGTTGGGCAACTTCCTGAGGCAAAGTAGCTCTGACGTCTCAGTCATGAGTGATGTTGACAAAGGTCGGAAGATGGTAGAGGGTACACTTCCACCAGGCCATGTGCTTGGCAAGGGCTCTGTAACCCAGACTAAAGTCCCACACAAGTATTCATGCCCATCACATGCTGGACAGTGGGGAGATGTCTCCAGCTGTCCTTCCATAGTTTGTAGAGATTTACTCTAGAGTAAACTTGCTCCTACTCTCCTTGGTTCCACCAGGAAGCAGAATTCCTCATTTGCAAAAATTGTTGATGTATAAACATTGTTTCCTGCTGAGAAATCTCAAAACTGTTCACTCTGACAACCTTACCAAGGTACCTGCTGCCTTATTTTGGTCTTATCTGTATCAACCAGGTCTTCTCACATTTGTCATCCTGTTGGATCTGGACATTGCAAAGCTGATGCTGGAAACTGCATGTTCTTTCTTCTGAATTCTAATGGGTGGAATGAGCAAATGAAAGCAGTACTCATCCTTTTTCTGGCTAGACTCTAAATATGTATCCAGTTGTTTATTTTTAGCTGTGTTTATGTTCATTTGTTGCTCATTTTTTTTTTTTTTTTTTGGACGGAGTCTCACTCTGTTGCCCAGGCTGGAGTGCAATGGCGTGATCTCAGCTCACTGCAAGCTCTGCCTCCCGGGTTCACGCCATTCTCCTGCCTCAGCCTCCCGAGTAGCTGGGACTACAGGCGCCCGCCACCTCGCCTGGCTAGTGTTTTGTATTTTTTTAGTAGAGACGGGGTTTCACCGTGTTAGCCAGGATGGTCTCGCTCTCCTGACCTCGTGATCCGCCCGTCTCGGCCTCCCAAAGTGCTGGGATTACATGTTGCTCAATTTTTTTTTAAAAATGTGGAGTTCATCTGTGTTTTTCTTTAAGGCTTTTGACTTCTGATTAGAAATACGTTCCCTCACAATCATTCCTATAAATACTCTTCAGTTTTGTTCTGGATGCAGTTAAATTAGTTGCAAGGTATTTTTTATCATTTTGATACTTACTTTTAGTATACGAAGGCAGGACAACAGCTATAGTATTTATCCCAGGGCTAATTATTCCACATATTGAGGCACGATCTTCATGGGTACCCTATCTAATGACCTTGTGAGTTATGAAGTTTTCTGCTGTAGGTATTAGGAATGCACACTGTTCCCTCCCTTGTGTGAGGGCCAAGCACATTTTCCTCTAATAATCTCATGTGATTCTTTTCTGGGCCTTGGATACTTTGCTAAATGGCAGAAGCCAATGAGGAAATGTCAGAGGATCATGAGCTCAGTGTTTGTGTTCCAGCTACTGTTGCTGCAAAACAAAGAAACCCAGGACGTGGTGGCTCACAGCATCTTGTGAACAAGCCTACCATGGTTCTCTGATGGAGTTCACTGATTTCTGTTCACTTGTCACCTCCACTTCAAAACATGTCAGGTCATACTGTGGTCAAAAAGCAAATGAAACTCACCAGGTTGCTCATGCCTTGTCAGCATTTTAAAAAGCTGCATTGTGTCTCGTTTCACAATGTGAAATTTGATCACTTTTATGCAACTGTTTTATGGGGTCTGAAAAGTGCTGTGTATCCCTAAGAAGCTTTCTAGGGGAGGGTCTTGTTATAGTAATTGTTGAATAATTCTCCCTAAGATTGTGTGCTGTTCTTAATGAAAACTAGATGGCATGCCTTGATGAGGCCAGCAAAATCACTTCAAAAGCAAGATGCTATGTGAATATTGCTCTTCACCTGTGTGTGCTAGTCAATTTCTGCTCAATATTGTAGGGTGATATTTTCTCCAAGTTTCTCTCTCTCTCCTTTTATCTGACCCTTTCCTCTTCAACACTCTTTCCTATGAACTCTAGTTTCTTTGGTCTCCCAGATTCCCAGATCCATCTCCTGAACACAGCTAGTTAAGCTCCCCTTGGTTTCCAATCCTTGCATCATAGCCTGAAAATTCTTCCCAGATGGGAAGTTGGGGCAACCTCACTTTTCACCTGATTTGTTTTCTGTCTCTAATGGATCACATTCTTGGTTTCTCAATGTCTGTTTTGTATACTTTGTTTTTCCATATTTTGTCTAGATTTTTTGTCTGTTGCAAACAGGAAAGAGGATAATGATACTGCTTTTCACTCTATCTTGGCCAGAAGAGGAATTCAAATTATCCTTTCCATTATGTGTTTAACATTAATTGCTATAGTTCAAGTTCAACTTCCTCCAATTTTGAAAATGTTTTGCCCATTCAACACAATTTTTCATACGTTTTTAAAGAATCTGTACAAAAATCATTTGTATACGTTTATTGGCTAATTTATAGGAAAATTGCTTCTGTAAAATAGACCACTTTATGATACAGGGATAAGATTTGGGATTTTTGATTCATCTCTTGGATATTTCCCTCAGTAGCACTTTAAAATTTTACCTCTGTATTCTGTGTCTTGCAAAGCTTATTCCCAGATATTTTATCCACTTTTGTTGATCTTAAAAATGGAATATGTTATTTATTTGTTATTTGTATTTAGATAAGTTATTGATTCTTGCATATTAATTTTGCATCCAGGTGGTGAGGTACCTTCTATTATTTATTTGAAATTATTCCAACTGAATATTTTTATCTACCTATACAACCTTGTCTCTCATACATATTCTCTCCCTCCCAAAATCATAATTTGTTTGTATTTTTTTCAACATGCATGTAGTATAAGAAGCTTGGTGCCTGTGGCAGCCATTATTTTTATAAGTTAAATGGGGTTTGGATCTTTCTCTTACCTTTGGCATGTGAATTAGAAAGCTGGGATTTGAGAAAATTTCATTGAGAACTCTTTTCTATTCTACTTTTCTGTTTCATGAGAGAGTCACAGAACTTTATAATTTCTTTTAAATTAATTTATATTGTTCAAGAGAGAGATTTTACATAAGTATTAAGATTTAGCATAGTGATTTATCTTATAAATATTCAAAAATAGAAGTGTAACTTAAGTATGGTAAGTGGATTATGTGTGTTAAGAATTTAAGTTACATATAGATGAATTAAATATCTGGGTTTAGAATAAGTCATTTGCATTAGTAGAGCAAGTTTAAATATATGGCTTGGAGAAATATTCAAATTCAAATATATATTACCTAAGGCTTAAAACTGAAAGAGAACACAGCCAAAAGAAAACAAATGTGGTGAGTGTTATGCGGGTGAATATTTTCATTTGCTTTGATTAAATGTTTTATTAAACATATTTTAATATTGTGGTATCTATTGACTAGGTTAATGCTAATGGTGGTAATCAATACCTAAAATTTCAGGATCTTAAAATATAAATTTATTGGCCATGTGCAGTGGCTCACATCTGTAATCCCAGCACTTTGGAAGGCTGAGGAAGGTGAATCACTTGAGGTTAGAAGTTTGAGACCAGTATGGGCAAAATGCTGAAACCCTATCTCCACTAAAATTATAAAAATTAGCTGGGCGTGGTGACTCAGGCCTGCAATAGCAGCTACTTAGGAGGCTGAGGCAGGAGAATCACTTGGTATTGGGAGACAGAGGTTGTACTGAGTCCAGATTGGCCACTGCACTCCAGCCTGGGCAACAGAGCCAGATTTTGTCTCAAAAAAAGTAAATCAATGAAAAATAAAAATAAATTTATTCGTGCTTTGCAAGGACAGATCTGGATAAGAGAGGCTGCTATAAGCATTTTGGGAATAAAAGATAAACTGAAGAAAGAGTGTCCTATATGATTTCTGAAGATGAAAGCAGCCGCCTGCACTCAGAGAAGCTGTCACTGGCATCTCAGTTGGTGAGTCACAAAATTGGATGTTTCTCAGGCTCACAAGAAGCTTCAGAAGTTTTCAGGAATCTCTGAGAGGCTGGTTTCTGCTGTCCCAGTCAGTGGCAGTGAGGTGGGGACTTCCCAGGAGCTCACCCGGAAGCCACAGTAAACCCGCATCTGGTCTGCCCTCAGCTGGATCTGAAGATAATGGTGTTTCTTCCTCTACCATCTTCCAAATTGTGTGCATATTCTCCTTGGCAAATTCTAACCTGGAACCAGACAGGGAAAGGGATTCTTCATTTCAACAACACAGAGGAGCTTGCAAAGGGATGGTGGTGGAAGTGATTTAACAAAAGCAAAACATGCATGCTCACCAATCCTGTGATGTGATGGGTCCTCGTGGTATGGTGCTTTATTGCCCACGGATGCAGAGGTCTGGGATTGTCCAGCCTGTAATTTCAACATTGCCACGGGCCTGCACATGGCCGGTGGTGGTTGGAAGCCTGAAGAAGGCACATTCACTTCTTAACTGTCTTGGACTCAAAGCCGACAATATCACTTCCACTGAGAGAAAGCAGTTGCAGGACCCGCCCAGCTCCATGAGGGGCTGCCTCCCGGGGACTGTTAGTATTTCAAATGATGAAAGGAGGAAGAGTGATATGAATGAAAAGTTTACTTAAATAATTTAACAAAAAGCAAACAAATAGACCTTTACAATGGAAAAAAATTCTAATTCCAGTATACAACATGAAATAACAGATTGTCAACCTTAAATTATACTGTTGGCACTTTGAAATTTCTTATTCAGTTGGCAGGGCGCGGTGGCTCAAGCCTGTAATCGCAGCACTTTGGGAGGCCGAGATGGGCGGATCACGAGGTCAGGAGATCGAGACCATTGTGGCTAACACAGTGAAACCCCGTCTCTATTAAAAAATACAAAAAACTAGCCGGGCGAGGTGGCAGGCGCCTGTAGTCCCAGCTACTTGGGAGGCTGAGGCAGGAGAATGGCGTAAACCCGGGAGGCGGAGCTTGCAGTGAGCTGAGATCACGCCACTGCACTCCAGCCTGGGCGACAGAGCGAGACTCCATTTCAAAAAAAAAAAAAAAAAAAGAAAAGAAAAAAAGGAAATTTCTTATTCATTAATTGATTGCTTTCACTACCTTTAAAACATGCTAGCATTTTTTTTCTATGACACAAATACTAGTGCTAAAATCATCCCTAATTATATTGCATGTAAGTATTGAAATACTGTTTTCCCTGTTCTCTGCTGACAGTCACACTGGTCCCTATCCTAAAGGGAATAATCACATTGCTGAGCACTTGCAGAAAATCAACCTTAATTAAAAATTGATGAAGGATCTAACATTTGCAGGTAAAATACATTTTTTTAAACAAACACAGCAATCACACATGGTATGCTTATTTGGAGTTTTATGAATATCTGTATTTGATATAGTTTAACTTCCCCACCCAAATTTCATCTTGAATTGTAGCTTCCATAATCCCCATGTGTCATGGGAGGGACCCAGAAGGAGGTAATTGAATCATGGGGGCAGGATTTTACCATGCTGTTCTCATGATACTGAATAAGTCTCAGGAAATCTGATGGCTTTATAAAGGACAGTTGCTTTGCACAGGCTTTCTTGCCTGCCGCCATGTAAGATGTGCCTTTGCTCTTCCTTTGCCTTCCGCCATGATTGTGAGGCATCCCCAACCATGTGGGACTGAGTCCATTAAACCTCTTTTTCTTCATGAATTTATCAGTCTTGGTATGTCTTTATTAGCAGCCTGAGAACACACCAATACAACATCCTAAAACCTTATTTTCGCTAGAATATAGTCTTATTTTGCACTCATTATTGTGAAAAAAAAAAAAAAAAAAAAAAACAGAAGTTACCTGAACTTCCACTCAAAACTTTTAGTAAGCAATGAGAAAGTAAACAATATTTTTCTGTAACATCTTCTGTTAACTTCAGTGTGAAACGAGATTTGAGAGAATTAAACTAGGAACATATTATACTTTTTCTTCACTTACACAAGTTTCATTGAACAGCCTCTGAATGAATGAGCTAAATAAATGATTGACTTATGTAATGTGTTTATTTCTCTGTCTCTACACCAGGCTCTCAAAATCAGATATTTTTTATTGCTTGCCTAACAATATCTGCCACATTAACTTTTGTGAAGGAATAAAAGTGGAAATTACTGTCAAATGTGCCTGATCACCTCTTTTCTTTTCTACTGAAATGGTAATATTTCTCTGTGCAAAAATGATCTTACCTATGCATTCACAGCACACAACTTTATTTCCCTTCCTTTATTATGGTATTGAAATTCTAATGAAATATACAACATTAATATCCAATCACTTACCCTATATCTAGTCTGCAATGTTACATACATTTTTCTCTGTAGAAAAACAAGAAGTTACTAAGACAGACTGTTTCCCCAAAGAGGCATTACTGTTTAAAGGCATGGAAAGAGGTTTACTGTACGTCCCCGGGTCATCTGAGTTATTACTTAAATAGATGCAACTATCAGTAGCTGCCTGAAATACAAGCTTCTTCAGTGATTATCTTCAATTTGTTTAAAATTTGAGACCAATTAACAGAAACAGTGCATAGTGCTAAACAGTAATTATAGCTCTGACAAAGATATTTTACAGATCATGTATTTCCAAGCAACTTTATTTTTCTAAAATAAGCTTAGCACAAAAGGTTTCACCTTATAGATGCATTATCTAAAAGTTTTAGGCAAAGTGGATTTAAAAGTGAATTAAGTCTCAAGATAATAATAAACACATTTCCATATAATCTCAAATATAGAGTAGTATTACCATTTATATTTTTGCAAAGCACCTTTTCCTACATGGGTTTCTCAAGCAGTTACTTGCAAAATAAAATTCACAATGCTGAATGGAATTGGCACGCACAGACTTCGTGAATAGTCATGTCGGGGCCAATTATAGCGCTGAGGTTTTGGTGAATTTGGGAAGCAATGAATTTTGTTTTGCTTTTGTTGTTTGTTTATTTCTTGCCATCTTATGTATTTGTGAAGGAAACCTGAGTGAAAGACAATAATAGAAATAAAGTAGACTTCCTCAGAAAAGGAATGTGTGTGTGTCCCAGTCTTGAGAGCAGGTCTGCTCTGCGTTGCTCCAAGGTGGAGTAGATTCTGCAGTGTGCTTTCCTCGTTGACCGAAAGCCTCAGAGGCAGCTTCTTGGGGAAGACTGTGACATGCTTGGGGTCACTGCAGCTGGACCACATTAGCTTTTACAGTCTTATGGCAGTGCTACATTAAGCTATTAAACAAATCCTGCATTTAAAAATCAGTAAGACATGTTAGTAAATCAAAAACATAACTGAATGGGCTCAGTGTTGCTATTTTAATCTAAAATCATTTCTTTGTCACTGGCACATATATTAATTTGGCACTAGGCCTCCATAACAATAGAAAAAGTAAAATTTCCTGCGAAAATGCACAGTAATACGTGAGCCTTCATTTTAATAAAACACTAAATTGTAAAAAGTAAATTGTATATTAATAAAGAAAATGTAAATATGATTGAGTATTATAATATTACTGCACCTAAGTAAGCCTAGAAAATTGAGATATGTCCAGCAAATAATGTAACTTACATTTATGTAATTATGTAAAATCTTATAGAAAACAAAAATATTCTCTATTTTTTTCTAAATGGAAATTGATGGGTTTATATCCCCAATTATTGGCCTATATTTTATGTACATTTTATGATATTTAAAACATTAGTGAAAATTATGCTTCACTGTGTTATTATACTAAAAAATGGTATGTCAGCTTTCTGTTCTTTGGCAGATTTTTGTATTAATGAAATAATGGCTTAGTATTGATTATAGCTTTGCATTTCCTATATTAATAACACAAACTAGCAAAGTTGCTTACTTCAAGCCAGTTGATTCAAGTGATTGAACATCTACAGCAAGATGCAAACAGGTATGCAGTTTAGATTTTAAGTACCCTATCAGAATCAATACCAATGATATCTGTAGTCTGTGTGAAATCATTATAAACTAAAACTGAAAAAGAATGATTTCCAAATGACTGAGCTATTAATTGCTTAATGTTTCCCTCTGTGTACATTTTATTTTTTGATGTATGTTTTGTCAGTTCCTCAACGTATTTATATATGAACACTTTCTTTTTTATGAATTAAATTAAATATCAAGCTCTTTGACAACACTAGGCAGCATTAGTGCATTTCAGCGTAAGAACTCCACCTCCAGGAACAATGGAGATTTCGAATGTCATGAATTGTTTTAGTAGAATTTTGCTTAAAATCATTATTTTTTATTTATAGTGATCAGGATTTACATTTAAAAGAAAAAAGTGAAGGCCGGGCGAGGTGGCTCAAGCCTGTAATCCCAGCACTTTGGGAGGCCGAGGTGGGCGGATCACGAGGTCAGGAGATCGAGACCATCCTGGCTAACACGGTGAAACCCTGTCTCTACTAAAAAATACCAAAAAAACTAGCCAGCTGAGGTGGCGGGCGCCTGCAGTCCCAGCTACTCCGGAGGCTGAGGCAGGAGAATGGCGTAAACCCGGAAGGTGGAGCTTGCAGTGAGCTGAGATCCGGCCACTGCACTCCAGCCTGGGCGACAGAGCCAGACTCCGTCTCAAAAAAAAAAAAAAAAAAAGAAAAAAGTGGTTTTAAATTTCAAATTTTTGCATTTTACATATTACTTATTTTATATGGTTTGGTTACTAACAAACTCATATACTCATTTATGGTAAAATTTATTTTTTATATACAAAGAAGAGACTTTACATTGACTTTGAGCTGAGACACATCTTCTGAAGTTATGCCACTAGTAAAGACAAAATGCATGGGAAGAAAGAAGGGGAACATAAAATAAAATAGGGAGACAAAACAGAGAGGAAGAAAAGGTAAGAGATGTGGGGGCATTAGATTTGATTTTTAATCATTTGGATACTAAGCATCATTTCTGGTGAGTACTCTCTCTGTGATAGATCTCCGACACAGCTACTGTCTTCAGCACCCATGCAGGAGCTCAGGCAGCGAGTTCACCCACTCCTCACCCTTTGTCTAACCTCTCTAAATAGTCCCACACATGTTTGTGTGGTAGGGACATAATCTTGGCACTATAAAACTTGTCAATCCGTTGTTTCTGGCTTCCATAATTTCTGCTGAGAAGTTACTGCCGGTCTTAAGGTTTTAGGTTTTTCATTTGGAGATCGTGTGTCTCTTATTCTCTGGTTACCTTGGAGATGTCTACCTCTGTCTTTTATTTTGAGTGTTTTACTACAGTTTTGTGTGTGTGTGTGTGTGTGTGTGTGTGTGTGTGTGTGTGTGTGTGGCCCAGCTGCAGTGACCCCAAGCACAGACAGTCTCTCTGTCACCCAGGCTGGGTGTAGTGGCGTGATCTTGGCTCATTGCAAAGTCCGCCTCTTGGGTTCAAGTGATTCTCATGCCTCAGCCTCCTGAGTGGCTGGGATTACAGGCATGTACCAGCAAGCCTGAATAATTTTTGTATTTTTAGTAGAGACAGGGTTTCACCATGTTGTCCAGGCTGTTCTTAAACTCCTGGCCTCAAGTGATCTGCCTGCTTCAGCCTCCCAAAGTGCTGGGGTTACAGCGTAAGCCACAGTGCATGGTTACTGTTTTACTACAATATTTTCAGGTGTTGTTCTCACTGTGTTTATCTTTCCTGAAGTTCTCCAAGGTTTGTAAATGTGTAAGTCGATGTTTTTCATTATCATAACTTCGATTTTTGCTTTGTACTCATTCTCCCTCTTAACTTTTAACATTATGTACATATGTTTATTATATCTATATAATAGTATGGATATTAAATATATGTAAATTATATAATATATAAATATAAATGTTATATATATATATTATATATTATATATATGTATGTACGGTTGACTTTTTTACCATGTCCTGAATGTATAATATGCTATATTCTTCAATTCTTTAAATCTCTCTGTGATTACATTTGATTACTTTGATTCAACTAGCTTCTAGTTCAGTGATCCCAATTTCTGCTACTCTGATCTTCTCTTAAACCTATCCACTGAGTGGAATACAAATATTGTGTTTTTCCACATCTTCAGTATTCTTTTGACTGTTTTATAAATTCTGTATTCCCCTTGTTTTTTAACAAATTCTTTTGTTTTTCTTTCCAACTTTAGATTCAAGGGGTACATGTGCAGGCTTGTGCCCCATTGATGGGCATTTAGGGTGATTCCATGTGTTTGCTATTGTGAATAGTGCTGTGATGAACATATGTGTGCCCATGTCTTTATGGCAGAACTATTTTTATTCCTTTAGGTATACACCCAATAATGGGATTGCTGGATTAAATGATAATTTTTTAAGTTCTCTGAGAAATTGTCAGACTGTTTCCACAATGGCTGAACTTCTTTACATTTTGACCAGCAGTGTTTAAGCATTCTCTTCTCTGTACAACCTTACCAGCATCTGTTATGTTTTGTCTTTTTAATAATAGCAATTCTGACTTGTGTGAGCTGGCATCTCATTGTGATTTTTGCATTTGTCTAATGATTAGTAATGTTGAGCACTGTTTCATATGCTTGTTGGCCATATGAACGTCCTCGTTTGAAAAGTGTTTGTTCATGTCCTTTGCCTATTTATTTATTTACTTATTTATTTTTGAAATGGACTCTCCCTCTTGTTGCCCAGGCTGGAGTGCAGTGGCGCCATCTTGGCTTACTGCAACCTCTGCCTCTGAGTTCAAGCGATTCTCCTGCCTCAGCCTGCCGAGTAGCTGGGATTACAGGCATGCACCATCACGCCCAGCCAATTTTTTTGTATTTTTAGTAGCGACGGGGTTTCTCCATGTTGGTTAGGCTGGTCGTGAACTTCAAATCTCAGGTGATCCGCCCACCTCGGCCTCCCAAAGCGCTGGGACTTACAGGCGTGAGCGACTGTGCCTGGCCCTGCCCACTTTTTAATGAAGATTTTAAAATTTTGCTTGTAAATTTGTTTATGTTCTTTATAGATTCTGGATACTAGACCTTTGTCAGATGCATAGTTTGCAAAGATTTTCTCCCACTAAATAGTTTCTTCTTAAATAAGCTTTATTTTAAAATATTTAAAATTGAATCCAACAATTAGTTGATTTTGAGGGATCACTCCAGAAAAATACACATTAATTAAATATCTTACTGCTTTTATGACAGAGCCAGCTTTTGTGTTCAGACGTAAATATGCCCTTTCATAAAACTTTCTTAATTTGTTTTTTCTCCCTCTCTCATTTTAATATGTATCTTTAAAAAAATTCCTTGTGAATGTTATTGTTTGAGGGCAGCTTGCTGTAAGCTGCTACAAACTATTAAAGTAAGAATGATATAAATATACAAAATGACTGAAATATGAATACATTGGGTGGATTATGAATTTTTCAATTTACTATCTCATTCGTGGTTTTGTAAATTACCTTTCCACGCTTAACTGGGGGTGAAGGTTGGTTCGCGACATTCACTTGTGTAATTTCTTATTCCATCCGCTGTCATAGAGGCTTGATCTTTCAGTCTTCCTTAATAGCAAAGTGAAAGAGGCTCACAAAAATCTTTTGTTTCTTTAGTATTTCAAAGAAAATATTTCTTTATATACTCTTGATAATTGGGGCAATTTCAAGTCACCATTTACGTTTTTCATTTGTTTGTTTTCAAAGAACAAGCTAAGACATTGCCTTGTGCATTCTTGACTGTTGTTCAGAGCTGGAGGCTCTTACAAGGAATGATAATTAGACTATGTTTGGGTAAGAAAATAAATATTCATAGCATTATCATCTAACACAGTGAATGGTTTCAAATGATTATTAATACCAAAGTCTCTTTCTAAGTTTATTTCTCATGAAGTAACATTTTGACTTACTACTAATAATGTGTTAGATTTCTTCAAAAAGATATAGTCTCCCAATATAATGTAGGGAAACTAACTGCCAAATGAACTATACTCTATAAATTCAGAGGAAAGTGATTTTTAGGAATACTTATTCAAGGTCTTCTTGTCATGACGTTCTTTGTTCAGCAAGGTAATATTTTAGTTTGATGATTTCAGTGACTTATGGTCACATTATGCTAGTGATTTACAAAGTCCTATTTGGTTAGCTTCCAATTTTTCTCTTCCTTTTCTTTTCGAATTGAAAAAATATCTTTAATCTATCTCAGTCATAATCATATTTTATAAGAATTTATGTATATAGTGTTCTGACCTTTCTCTATCAGTCAGCACTTACTTTCAGCTTCCAGTAACGAAAACCTGACTTCAGAGTTTTATCCTTCATAAGGATTCATTATCTTACATAAAAGAGGTATGAAAGTTGGCTGTCCGGGTTCTGATAGCAACTCCACAAAGTGGAAAAGGCTCAGATGCACTTCTGTTTTCTATCTCTACTACCACCTTTAGCATCGAGCTTCCAACCATAAGCAGAATGGCAGCTGGGATTGCAGCACTCAGCCCATCCCATCAACATTTCTAGCAGAAGGAGCCCTGCCGATAGTACATTCCTTCATGTGGACGCCAAAATTAATGAGATAAAGACACTTTCTAAGTGAAAATTAAAAGAATGTCAAAAAGAAAAAAAAAATCAGGTTCATTCACTAGTTTTTAAAAGAGTAACTAGATTAAATATATGTCTACAGAATGTTAAGGTCCCTGAAAGATTATTTTATTACAGACAGAGAATTTTGCAGACCTTGGTTTGCAAACCTGGTCACCAGACCTACTCATAGAAAATTGTGGCTTAACAAATCATTCCTTGGTTTTAACATGTTTTTAGGAACCTTGGACCTCCCATATCAGGGTTTCCAAAAAAATGGTAATGAGCTAAGGATGGTATACAATATCAATGAGTTTCCCTTGCACACCCTTTTGTTAGCAATCTATGGATCTAGTGATCATCCAGCAATGTAAAGTACATCACCAGTGATTTACAATATATTTGTACCATTAATACTTTAACACAACAACCCTAGCAAACAGATTTATTTCTAAAGCTGCATATCTATTCATAAGATTTATTAAAATATCCATATCTATTTTTACACACAATATAAAGTTTATAGTGACTGGACTATTAAATAGTTATAAATTGTCAACAACTCATAGAACTTAATTTTCTTTAATAGGTGATGATTTCCCAATAAATGGCTTATGATGCACTTCATCATCTTAATGAAATGTGAAGCTCTTTAAAATGAATGTGCTTGCAGAGGAGGTAATAATGCGCTTCATAACAACATTGTAGATTACTCGTGATTTGCTAGCATGTTTTCCTCACATGATTCTGCCATAAATACATTATTAGTGCATTAAATCTGCCATTAAAATAAAGTGAGGAAAACATTCAAAATAGTACTACTTAAGTTATTCATCCCATGCAAATATTTTGTATCAAAGGTAAAGGTTAAATTAACATTCTGAAACTCATGAAATGCATCCGCAATGGTTTTTCATTGTTTTATCCTAAAAATACCGTGACATTAATTGCTTTATCTTAACCATACCATGACATTAAGTTTAGTTCTTGTTTACTATGTAAGTTTTGTATTCCTTGAATATTTTGAGATGCCTATGGTTCCCTGGAGTCATCTGATATCCATAGACCTTCTCAATATTGTCTTCAACAAGTACTACATACTGCATATGACCATATGTGCTATACTTTTATATGACTGAGAATACAGCAGATTTGCTTCCACTAGCATCACCACAACAACATGAGTAAATGTGTCGCATTACAACATTCTGTTATGACATCTGATATATGACATTCTGATATGACATCATCAGGCAACAGGAATTTTTTGCTCCATTATAATCTTATAAAACCACTGTCATATATGGGGCCATCACTGGCCAAAACATTGTTATGCAGTGTATGACTATGCTTCTAAAATCATCCACCTACAATGCACGACTTTTCTCTTCGTATTGTATTTTCCATTGCCAGGAAATAGACTCACACATATGTGGAGTTTGAACCAACTGCATAAATATCACCTGCAAATGTAAGGGATAAGTTTTTATTATAGGATTTAGAATTTGAAACCTAATGAATTTTTGAAAATTATTACAGTAGTAATCAAATAAATTACATTGTGTAATTCCTAGTGTCTCAGAGTCTTCACGTAACATAGTATAACATGGAAACCAATGTTTGTCTTGTTCTTGCTTTATATATGTTTCTACTTATTAAAAAACCAACACATTTTCAGACAAAAGTTATATATACACTTGTGAAAAACAAACAAACAAAAACAGATTTTAAGTGCTAGAGAGTAGCTTGTCATTTTTCCTGGTTTCTTTTTCAACTTCATCTTGGACACTTTTCAAGTTGAAGGATGATATTTGACATGAATTAGACTTTTGTGTCATTGAGTACTCTTGCTGGAAAAGCCAAACTTTGTGGAGAATAAAATTATACTAAGAAAATCTGAGATCAACTTATCTCTCTATGGATGCCAATTCAAGCTCAATTTTTTAAAAGAGGCCCTCATTGTTTTAGTACAAGGATGCTGAAAGACCTCATTTCAGAAAGAGGTAATCCAAGAAATTAGATTGTGTGTTTTGTTCAAGCCACATTTAAGATTTCCTTCAGGGCAGGGGGCGGAGCAAGATGGCCGAATAGGAACAGCTCCAGGGATGCCCTCTCTCACCACTCCTATTCAACATAGTGTTGGAAGTTCTGGCTAGGGCAATCAGGCAAGAGAAAGAAATCAAGGGTATTCAGTTAGGAAAAGAAGAAGTCAAATTGTCCCTGTTTGCAGATGACATGAGTGTATATTTAGAAAACCCCATTGTCTCAGCCCAAAATCTCCTTAAGCTGATAAGAAACTTCAGCAAAGTCTCAGGATACAAAATCAATGTGCAAAAATCACAAGCATTCTTATACACCAATAACAGGCAGACAGAGAGCCAAATCAAGAATGAACTTCCATTCACAATTACTTCAAAGAGAATAAGATACCTAGGAATCCAACTTACATGGGATGTAAAGGACCTCTTCAAGGAGAACTACAAACCATTGCTCAGTGAAATAAAAGAGGACACAAACAAATGGAAGAGCATACCATGCTCATGGATAGGAAGAATCAATATCGTGAAAATGGCCATACTGCCCAAGGTAATTTATAGATTCAATGCCATCCCCATCAAGCTACCAATGAGTTTCTTCACAGAATTGGAGAAAACTGCTTTAAAGTTCATATGGAACCAAAAAAGAGCCTGCATTGCCAAGACAATCCTAAGTCAAAAGAACAAAGCTGGAGGCATCATGCTACCTGACTTCAAACTATACTACAAGGCTACAGTAACCAAAACAGCATGGTACTGGTACCAAAACAGAGATATAGACCAATGGAACAGAACAGAGTCCTCAGAAATAATACCACACATCTACAGCCATCTGATCTTTGACAAACCTGAGAAAAACAAGAAATGGGGAAAGGATTCCCTATTTAATAAATGGTGCTGGGAAAATTGGCTAGCCATAAGTAGAAAGCTGAAACTGGATCCTTTCCTTACTCCTTATACGAAAATTAATTCAAGATGGATTAGAGACTTAAATGTTAGACCTAATACCATAAAAACCCTAAAAGAAAACCTAGGTAATACCATTCAGGACATAGGCATGGGCAAGGACTTCATGTCTAAAACACCAAAAGCAACAGCAACAAAAGCCAAAATTGACAAATGGGATCTAAATAAACTAAAGAGCTTCTGCACAGCAAAAGAAACTACCATAAGAGTGAACACGCAACCTACAGAATAGGAGAGAATTTTTGCAATCTACTCATCTGACAAAGGGCTACTATCCAGAACTTACAAAGAACTCAAACAAATTTACAAGAAAAAAACAACCCCATCAAAAAGTGGGCAAAAGGATATGAGCAGACATTTCTCAAAAGAAGACATTCATACAGCCAACAGACACATGAAAAAATGCTCATCATCACTGGCCATCAGAGAAATGCAAATCAAAACCACAATGAGATACCATCTCACACCAGTTAGAATGGCAATCATCAAAAAGTCAGGAAACAACAGGTGCTGGAGAGGATGTGGAGAAATAGGAACACTTTTACACTGTTGGTGGGACTGTAAACTAGTTCAATCATTGTGGAAAACAGTATGGCGATTCCTCAAGGATCTAGAACTAGAAATACCATATGACTCAGCCATCCCATTACTGGGTATATACCCAAAGGATTATAAATCATGCTGCTATAAAGACACATGCACACGTATGTTTATTGCAGCACTATTCACAATAGCAAAGACTTGGAATCAACCCAAATGTCCATCAGTGACAGACTGGATTAAGAAAATGTGGCACATACACACCATGGAATACTATGCAGCCATAAAAAGGGATGAGTTTGTGTCCTTTGTAGGGACATGGATGCAGCTGGAAACCATCATTCTCAGCAAACTATCGCAAGAACAGAAAACCAAACACCGCATGTTCTCACTCATAGGTCGGAACTGAACAATGAGTTCACTTGGACTCGGGAAGGGGGACATCACACACCGGGGCCTATTATGTGGAGGGGGGAGGGGGGAGGGATTGTATTGGGAGATATACCTGATGTAAATGACGAGTTGATGGGTGCAGCACACCAACATGGCACAAGTATACATATGTAACAAACCTGAACGTTATGCACATGTACCCCATGTACCCTAGAACTTAAAGTATAATAATAATAATAATAATAATAATAATAATAATAATAATAAAAAGATTTCCTTCTGGGGAAACTTCGTACTGAGTCTGTTTTTTTCGGCACCTTCAACATACATTCAATCGAGTATCCTACTAGAATTCATTTGTTGGGCTTCAATCTGCAAACCAAGTCTAGAGTTTTTTTTATAGGAATATTATATCCTTTTTTAAAAAAACCTCTCCAGCATCTAGCATACTAACTGATACATAAAAATGATCAGCATGTTTTAGAAATAAAGAAATACTACAAAGTTACTACTACACAGCATACTTAAATACCTGGTTTTAATTAATTTATTAGATGTTGTTTCTAATTTAGTTGAGATGAAATTACTCTTTCTTATGAATTTAGGATTAGTGGAAACGTGTGCTTTTCTATTGATATTTGGTGTGCAGTTTAATGCCTATAGCTGAGAATAGATACTTTCCTTCTCTGTTCATATGCAGCATGGCACCTCACAAGACTACATACTCAAGTCTGCAGTCTATGCTAAATGGTTTTCAAAGAGGAGATGTGAGCTAGATATATTTTAGTGTAGCATTATTATATCAATATTCTTTGTGCTTAGTGAAAAGGATTGTTTTTATTTATTGTTTCATTGTTTCCTAAATGTAAGAATGCGCATGAATTTTTTTTTTTTTTTTTTTTTTTTTTTTGAGATGGAACCTCAGTCTGTTGCCCAGTCTGGAATGCAGTGGTGTGATTGAGGTCAGGCAATTCTCCTGCCTCAGTCTCCTGAGTAACTGCGATTACAGGTGCCTGCCACCACAACTGGCTTTTTCTATTTTTAGTAGAGACAGGGTTTCACCATGTTTGCCAGGCTGGTCTCGAACTCCTGATTTCAAGTGAGCTGCCCACCTCGGCCTCCCAAAGTATTGGCCTTACAGGCAAGAACCACTGCGCTCAGCCGGGTATGTAGTTCTAAGAAATGGTTTTTTGACATAAACTATTAAATATTGCCTCACATTAACAAACTTATTAGTATTATTACTCATGCCTCTGGAATTAACACTATTTTGTCATTATGTAGTATCCTTTTTAAGAACCTACTAGATTCAATTTTAGAGCTGTTGCACGACTCTAGTATTAATATTCATAAGTTGTTCAATCACTTTCTTTCCCATTATGCAAATCCAGATACAAAAGCCAGCTTAATTTAGCGGGGATAAACTAGATTGCACTGAAGTAATGAATAAACACCTAACTCTCAGTTTTTCACCAAAGGTCTATTTTTAGGCAATGGCCTAGATACAAAGCTGGTAAACTGGGGGCTCTCTTCCACAAAATCACTCAGGGACTTTAGTGCAAAGAACCACCGTTTCTGGCCGCAGTGTTGGAAACTGGGAACTTCACAGTCACTGGGGCAGAAGAGACTGCATGAAGATCTCACACTGGGGCCATGCCAGCCAAATGTCACATCTTGCGGCCCACTAGTTGCAACTAGACTTGGGACTTGTCAAATGGCTAGGTTGTGTAGTCTTCCTTGTGCCTGAATGGAGAATTGCATTTTGGTAACCCATAGCAGCTATTAACATATTTCTATGTTTGTCATGCTCTAAAAGAATTGTAATAACTTATAGTGTCTACTTCCTAGAAATTCTGTAGGATTAAATCGGTTGATATGTCTGGGGCCTGGCACTAAAACCTGTCTATTTTTATAATTATTATACTAATTAGTATTACAGTTGTCCTATTTATCCATGGGGAATAAATTTCAGACCCCAGTGGATGCCTGAAATCATGGATAGTAGTACTAAACTGTCTATGCATTACAGAGGGCTTTATTTCCCACACATACATAACTATGATAAAGTCTGATCTATAAATTAGACACAATAAATATTAACAATAATAACTAATAATAAAACAGAAGAATTATATCCATATACTGCTCACAATTTCACAGATAGAAGATTCATTCTTACCATGGATCCTTGCAATCATAGCATATAAGTTTTTTTATTTCCTCATTAAATTGAGGACATTCGCCTTTTCACTTAAAGCACTTTAGGGCTTCCCTATGATACATCCATGTTTTCGCCATATCATTATTCTTGTGCTTTGGGGCCATTATTAAATAAAGTAAGGGTTGCTTGAAAACAAACACTGAGATTCTGCCACAGTCAATTTGATAACACAGAGGGCTACTAAGTGACTAACAGGCAGGCAGAGTAGACAGTGTGGATTTGCTGTACAAAGGGACAGTTTAGGTCCCTGAAGGGTTGGATAGTGTAAGATTTCAACATGCAATTTATAACTTATAAATTGCTTATTTCTGGACTTTCTGGAAACTGGGCCCTTGTTGGCCACTGGTAAGTGAAACCAAGGAAAGCAAAACTGCAGATAAGAAGGACTACTGTAATAATGGTGGTGGTGGTAGTGGTAGGGATAGTAGTAACAGTTACGTTTGCAGTAGTAACAGTAGTAGTGATACTGATAATAACAATAGCAGCAGTAATAGTATTGGTAGTCACTATAGTGCGGATGGTAGTGGCAGTAGGAGCAATAGTAGTAGTAATAGCGGGATAGCAGTAGCAGGTGTAGAAGTAGCAGTAATAGTAGTAGTAACAGCAGTAGTAGTAACAGAAATAGTGGTAAGGATAGTAGTAACAGTGATAATAGTAATATCAGCAGCAGCAACACTAGCAGTATTTGTAGCAGTAGCAGTAGTGGTACCAGTTCCCTCATTGCTTGGAAGAATTCACAAAAATTGGACATATACATCAAACTAAAGTTTTACCATGTGAATTTCATGGTCTATTTTTAATTTTATCCCATTGATTGTTCTATAAATAATTCTCTTAGACATTTAGTAGAGATATATTTATTTTAACCTTTATTTATTTGAAAAAAGTGTTGAAATGGTTCATTCACCTATAATAGGAGTTTATACGCTCACAGGAGTGTTTTCATCTCCTCTGTGGTAGCTACTATCTTAGGCACAGGAACCAGAGGCTTTGCTCCAACCTCCACCTCTTCTGAGTTTTCTCTTTTTCCTCAGTTTAAATATGTAAGTCATAACAATATGACCTTCTAGGATTTTTTAAGGATTCAACGAGTTAATATGCATCAAGTACATAGAAGAGTGTCCAGCCTGGAAGAATTGTTCATTTAGAGCTGTTGGTGTCCCTTAATGGCTCCTCTGTTCCATGCTGTCTATTTGCACCAGCCCCTTTTTCTCTTAATCAGACATCAAATATTTCTCTATCTTTGACCTGATGGATTGCTTTTAGCTGTTATATTTCATAATCTATTTCTTGAGCATTTTGGGGTAATTTTTACTGTTTTTGCCAAGGTCCTTTAGTCATGTAAATAGTGAATTTATTTTCAGTGTTCGCTCAATACATGCATTTAGTGCTACACTTTTTTCCTAATTGATTTGTATATTCTTAATAGCTAATAATGTATCTTTTTATGTCCCAATGGACCATTCATATATCTCTCTTTTAATGTGTCTTTTAAAATATTTTTCTTATTTTAATTTTTTTCTTCGTATTGAATAGTACAAGTTTTCTATATATTCTGGATAATACAAATGTTTTATTTTAGCTTGTGGCATGTCCTCTCTTTTTGTTATCTTTAAAAGTGAGGTATTTTTAATTTATGTTTCTTTTAATGTTTATAATTTATGCATTCTAAGAAAATGTGTGTGCCCCGAGCTCACAGGGTTTGTCTTATAGAAGTCTTATAATTTAAGGTTTTACATTTACATTTAGGTTCTTGATCCATTTAAAGTAAATGAATGTTGTGGGATAGGTTGTCTATCCACCTGCTACCACATGTAAGCATAGTCTGTGGTTCCAACATGGTTTGTTGAAAAAAAGCTATATCTATCATTTTGTTATTTTTTTTTAATTTTTGTATAATGGTTGGTGGGATTTTTGCTGTTGTTTCCTCTTTTGGTTCATTTTGGCTTAGTTCATTTATTATCATTATGTGGCTTTTGGCTGTATGTTCTTTAACCATATGTTCAGGAACTACATTAGATATTACAACCTACCTCTGTGTAGAGGGGCACACAGCACAACACAAGCTCGCTGCTCAGCATTGCTCTTCTTTCGAGGAGTTTGGCCCCTCAAGCATGAATTGTCTATCATTTTTCTTCCAACTGTATCTTTGGCATAAAATCCTAGAGCAGCAATCTTTCAGTAAAATCTCTTCATATTAATAAAACTTTTGACATCTGTTCTAAACTGTCTTTCACAAAGACTGAATCCATTTACTCTATCACTGAGGTATAGAGCAGAAAGTATATTTACTTATAAAGTGATTAGCTTCTATTGTTTCTTGTAGCAATATAGGTGGTAAACAAAGATGTACAAAATTGAAGGAGTGATTCTGTCTACAAGAAAATTATTCTATATATTAGGGAGAAAATGTAGTGGCCAAGAATCCTTTTTAGCTTAATAAAAAAAAAAGATAAACAAATGGCTTTTCCTTTATGAACTGCAAGCATCGTATCAAGATCACTGTAAATTTAACACTAGACAGTATATCAAAGAATAATATTAAAGAGAATTTATGGTTTCACTTATATCACTTGGCCGTGAAAAGAACTAAACCTTTGTTTTGTGCCTTTCACTGTTTTGTGTAGATTTTTTCATCAAGGCATAAATGATAGTTCATGTGTTTTAATAAACTGTGCATGATTTGAGGTTTGGAACTCTACTTTTTCCCAGTTACATGTAATAGCTCCTATTGTGCTGTTGGTACTTAATAAAAGTGTGTTGAATGAATGTTTCATATGGGATCTAAACTTTGCAACATCAGCAAAATCTTTAAATTATGTCATCAACAGAATTGCCTTTTCCTGAAACATTTTGTATGAGTAGCAAATAAGATTCTCTTCTGTTGATCAAGATTTTATTGGTGTATTTAAGATATGGAGAGGCAGCCGGGTGTAATGGCTCATGCCTGTAACCCCAGCATTTTGGGAGGCCGAGGCGGGTGAATCATCTGAGGTCAGGAGCTCGAGACCAGCCTGACCAACATGGGGAAACCCCGTCTCTACTAAAAAAAATTAAAAAATCAGCCGGGCGCGTTGGCACATGCCTGTAATCCCAGCTACTCGGGAGTCTGAGGCAGGAGAATTGCCTGAACCCAGGAGGCAGAGGCTGTGGTGAACCGAGTTCGCACCATTGCACTCCAGCCTGGACAGGCAAGAGCAAAACTCTGTCTCAAAAAAAAAAAAAAAGATATGAAGAGGCCTGGCCTAAGCTTCACAGGTCAGTACTGAATAAAAAGAATCACATAATTTGTTATCTCAATTATTGGTTGAATATACATTTTCATATATTATCTAACTTCAGAGTCTTTTCTTGCTAGTACAGCTAGTATACAAATAAGAATAAATTATTATTTTTATAAAATCAAATCTGAGACTTAAAAAATTCTGGCAATCTGCCATGATTCCTGCCTTATGACTCCAGGATCTATGATATATGGATATGCATGAGTCTGAGAACAATTGTGGTTCCTGCAAACGTGGGGAGAGGACTCAGTTTGCACGCACTCTACAATGTAGTAGAGTCAGTTTGCACGCACTCTACAATGTAGTGGAGAAGCCTGAAGAGGTGTTTATCTACTTCCCTCATATGTCTTAGTCAAGACTCTCCTTGTACCATAATGAAAGCCTCTTGGCCTACTTGGCCTTGGGTATTAAATATGTCTGCAGAGCTTCAGGCATATCCTCACAAAGGTTCTCTCTAAGCACACTTTTTTTACAGAGCAATGGAACCCAAAGTATTGATGAAACTATTAATCAAAACGTCATTCCTTCAAATTTTATATTATGGTATTCAATATTCTTGTGACAGTTTGATTTTTAAAGGAGCTAAACTTCATTTTCTTTAGATGAAAAAGTCTCAAAAAATCTCAACAACTAAATGTCCTAAGGGATGAAAATTTTCCAAGCTACAAGCATTCTGTTGAATTAAGATAAATCTATGGTAGGCGCTCAGGGAAAATCTCTTACAAATAACTATCCCAATAATGTTGCCGATGATTGTTTCTGCCTCAACAACTTGGTCACCATTTACTCCTTTGTTTACTCAGGTAACAGTATAGTTACATATATGGCAGGTTAAAAAATAACACAGGACACATCTAGCAAAAATATTATTCGAATCTGTAAACTGCAAAGCTACAAGCCATGGAGTGTATGGAGTAGAGGGAACCAAAAGCAATATTACCAAAAATAGTATCTAATGCTTTTCCTGAGAAATTGAGGATACTTGTCCATATGTCTGAAATTTAATTTTGTGTGAGTTAATACAGATTTTTTATTAATTTCTATTATGTACAATGCATACAGTTTAGCATATAATGTTTATTCATTTAATGTTTGGTATGAGCAGTCTTAGTACATCAAAACTAATAAATAATTTGAACAAGAACCATTGATTTAGCTCATGATTCTGTGGGTGGGAAACTCAGTCTGGGTTCCATCTGGTAGTTCTGCTGATCTTTGCTATTCTGCTTACACACTGTGGTCAGCTGGAGAGATGGCAGGTATTGATTGGTCCAGATGATCTCATGCTTAACAGTTGTATGGCTGTTAGTTGGGGCAATAAGGGGTGACTGAGTAATACGTTCTTGTTATCCAGCAGTGTGCACAGAGGTTGACTGCACTGAAGTAACAGTTTCCAAAAGAGTTAGCAAAGTGTACAAGACCTCTTGATGCTGGATTTGGGACTGACTCACCTTCATTTCCTCACATTTCATTAGCCAAAGCTTGTTCATAGGACTGGGGAAGGTAAGGGGTAGAAAACATACTCTATGCCTCAAAGAAGGACATGGAAAGTTATGTTACAAAGCACAAAAATCAGGGAAAAGTGAAGATTTGTGGCTGACTTTTCCATCTATGAGAAGTCACTTAAGTATTTTTGAGAAAGGTTGTGACAAAATAAAATTAAACACAGAATAAAACAAAAGGTAAATTTTGTATATTTATGTAAAACCATTGGTGTTTATGAAAATGGTATGAAAATCCACATTTAGCTTTACAATGTCTCTCTTTGTTACTACCTTGTCTTCTTCATTATGTAGCACAAATAACATTGTTCACACCTGCTGGTAGGGTACATTAGAATGGTGAGGACCTTGACAAAGACAAAGGTTCAAATTTGATATCCACATATAACTAATCAAAATAAGTTGTCATTATTTTATTTATGCAAGCATTTAAATTTAAAATACCTTTTAGTGATGATTGCATGAGATATTGCAGGAGTCAAAAAAATCTCCATTATTCAAAAATAAACATTAGCCTCATTAATTTCTTCTCATTGTTTGACCTATTGTTTGACATTCATGTAGGTTGGTTTTTTAGTAATGAAATTTTGACTTTTAGTTTGTAGAAATATTTTCATATCACCAACACATTCAAAGGTTGGTAAAATAATGAAATGTCTTTAATATTTGAGAGAAATCTATTTTAACTCACTAAAATTAGTTAATAGATTTTGTTATCTTTCACTGTGCTTCTGATGTTAAAGGCAAGACAGACACCAGCACTTTGGGAGGCTGAGACGG
>NC_045437.1:8119905-8168791 GCF_002776525.5 Piliocolobus tephrosceles
CCAAAGAAAGGTTACAGCATAATAACATAGATGTGATATATCACCTTCAGATCGTCTGCTGGGGCCCAGTCATGAGAGCATTGCCACTGGTGTTAACCCACAACCTCCCTCAGCGAAGCAGTCCTCACACCATGGCTGCTCTAGAGATCAGTGCTTTCCTTATCGGGTCTTGACCATGCATTCTTGCAGCCTCCCCAAGCAACCACCGGTGTTCACTTGGCAAATATCCTCAGTTGTCCTACACATGGAACCCTTTCACACCACCTGCGGCATGCCATCATGGTTTTCTGTATGGCTTTATTATGTTTGCTTTTGTTTTTGCTGATGAGTTCTGTATCCATAAGGACTCTAGCAGGAGTGAGTGGATCTTCTCAAATGTCTCACCTAAGTTGTGTTTAATAGAAGGACTTGGACCCTTTGCAGAGGTGTGTGTGGAAGTGATGAGAACCCACAGAGAATGGGAAAAAACACAGAAAGTAGAAACTGAAAGAAGACATTAACATTCTTATGCTTGAAGGGAGAAAGGAGAGTGAGTATTGTCAGAAGATAAGGGAACTGTACCAGCAGAGTAAAGTCATCCAAGGCAGAGCTGGGGTTGCAGGTGGAAGAATGGAGCCTTGGCTCAAGAGTGGCATGGGTGGAAAGAAAAGGCGGGAGGATGGAGGAAATATCCAGAGATCACTTTCCCTTTCTGCTTTCAAATTTTCAAACTCAAGTATAAACTAAGGGTAAAGAGTTCTGGGTAATGTAAGCCACAGAGATAAGCCTTCTGGGGCACAGACACAATCAGCAGAGCAACATGAATAAATGCTTCTCAACCTGAACATAGTAAAACAAAACACGAAAAGCTTTAATGCCTACCAGTCCTAAGCAACGCCTGGGAATAAGAATTGACTGGCATTAGGAATGACCTTGTATTTGTAAATTGATTGAGCTGGTGTAACTTAATCGAGGAATGTTTGAGCAAAGTAGAGTTTGTGTTCTAGGTGAATGTTACGGTTTGGCTGTGCCCCCACCCAAAACTCATCAACAGTTGTAATCCAAATTGTAATTCCCAAGTGTCCAGGGAGGGACCTGGTGGGAGGTGATTGGATCACGGAGGCGGTTTCCCCCATATTGTTTTCGTGATAGTGAGTGAGTTCTCAGGAGAACTGATGGCTTTGTAAGCGTTTGGCAGTTCCTCTCCTGTGCTTCACTCTGTTTCCTGCTGCCTTGTGAAGAAGGTACTTGCTTCCCCTTCTGCCATAATTATGTTTCCTGAGGTCTCCCTAGCCATCCAGAACTGTGAGTCAATTAAACATGCTTTGTTTATAAATTACCCAGTATCAGGGAGTATCTTTACAGCAGTGTGAAAACAGACTAATGGAACATTGGATGTGGTCAGTCAAGTAGGCAGGAGAAAGTTCATAAAGAAATGTAATTCTAATTTCTGCTAAGTGACAGCACTAAAATACTTGGATTCTCATTGCTCTAGCACGCTCCTCCTTCCTGGAATTATTTTAGAAAAGTGAAGTCTAGAACTATTTTTGAAGGAAATACTAGGCCAGAAGGAGAGAATTAGAAGACATCTCTTTCATTTTTAGAAAATTGTTATATAAAAGAAAGCTTTGAAGTGGTTTGTGTGGCTTTGCAGAAGAATATATTATAAAATATTCAAAGCAATTAAGAGATGTCTTCATTTGCTTGGGTTTCCACATAATAATGCCATAGACTGGGAGGATTAAGTAACAGAAATATATTTTCTCACAGTTCTGGAGGCTGGAAAGTACAAGATCAGGGTTCCAGCAGGATTCAGTTTCTGGTGAGGACTCTCTTCCTGGCTTGCAGAGTGCTACCTGCTTGCTGTGTTCTGATATGGCAGAAAGCTCTGGTGTCTTTTTCTTTCTTTCTTTCTTTCTTTTTTTTTTTTTTGATGGAGCCTCGCTCTGTCACTCTGTCACCAGGCTGGAGTGCAGTGGCGTGATCTCAGCTCACTGCAACCTCTGCCTTGCTGATTCAAGCAATTCTCCTGCCTCAGCCTCCTGAGTAGCTTGGATTACAGGCACGCGCCATGCCACAACTCCCAGCTAATTTTTGTATTTTTAGTAGAGACAGGGTTTCACCATGTTGGCCAGGATGGTCTCGATCTCCTGACCTTGTGATCCACCCACCTCTGCCTCCCACAGTGCTGGGATTACGGGCATGAGCCATTGTGCCTGGCCTTTTTCTCTTCTTACAGAGACACCAGTTCTATTGGATCACAGCTCCACTCTGATGACCTCACTTAACCTTAAACTTTCTTAAAGGCCCTATATATTTAATATAGTGGCACGGATGCTAACTTTTTCAACATGTGAATCTTGTAGGAACACAATTCAGTCCACAGAAAGGAGGAAGAAAAATACAATTCTACTTGGAACCAAAAAATAAAAACAAAAATTACTAATGAACATAGAAACAAATTTTTCCTCAACATATGAAAGAATATTCCAGAGAGTTTTTTTTTTTAAATGAAATGGCTTCCACAGGCCATAGAAGAATGACCTGATTCATTCTATACTAACTGCAGTAATCTTGTTTTCTCCCACTTAATAAAAATACTTAACCATGAACATTTTTTCATTCAAGAAACTGAAATAGCCAAGGTGGGCGGATCACAAGGTCAGGAGATCGAGACCATCCTGGCTAACACGGTGAAACCCCATCTCTACTGGAAATACAAAAAATTAGCCGGGTGTGGTGGCAGGTGCCTGTAGTCCCAGCTACTCGGGAGGCTGAGGCAGGAGAATGACATGAACCTGGGAGGCGGAGCTTGCAGTGAGCCAAGATCATGCCACTGCACTCCAGCCTGGGCAACAGAGTGAGATTCCATCTCAAAAAAAAAAAAAAAAATAGCTTACACATGTCATCAGACAGAGTTCAATACGAGTGGAACAAATTTAAGCATAAAACATTGGGTGAGACATTGGTGATCTTCCAAAATCTTTCATCTGTAGAAATTCCACCTCATTTTCTTAATCCAGTCTGTCACTGATGGACATTTGGGTTGATTCCAAGTCTTTGCTATTGTGAATAGTAAATGAAGAGTTAATGGGTGCAGCACACCAACATGGCACATTTATACATATGCAACAAACCTGCACATTGTGCATATGTACCCTAGAACTTGTACCCTAGAAGTATAATAAGGTACCCTAGAACTTGTATAATAAAGTACCCTAGAACTTGTACCCTAGAAGTATAATAAAAAATAAAATAAAATAAAATAGATAAAAAAGAAACTCCACCCCAATACGTGGGGTTAAAGATGTTCTTGTTGGACCAACTTGGAGGGAAAGATGCCAACCCAAATTCCTGCCCACAATTTCTCCCCCACCACCTGTCATACTGGCTTCAACATGGTGAAGGATGTCCTATAACTTGATTGATAGATAACTCACAACACCTCTTACAACTTGGAGCTAAGATTTAATGCTCTTTTGGTCTTTGGAAATTGATGTTTGCAACTTAATATGATACCTTATAACTCAATGCCTTTACCATAAAGAAAATTATCGGGTAAATGTGTGGGGCTATGGAATTAGGGATTTTTATTTAAAGGTAGAGTGCTCATTAGAGTTCATTGTTACACTATCATGCCTGACATTTGGTTGATATTCAATAGAGTTGACATATTTGAAGCATGTCCCAATTAGTTAGGAAGGATGTGTACTACACTTAGATCTCTGCATGCTTTGGGCTCTCCGTAGTGCCTGGCCTGCATCTGTTTTATGGTCAGTGTGACCTATTTAATGAAGCAGGAATACTACGGTCAGGAGTTATTACATAACCTCTCAAAGTTATTGTTCCCTCATCTGTTAGAAGAGAGATGGTATCAGCCCTGTGTGGGTGGTATGAGGATATGATAAAGTAGTTCATGAAGTCCCTACCCCAGAAAAGATCTGATTTCAGTACTCTTGGTTTCTCCCATTTACTGAAAATATTAAACCATGAACACAAGCAACTCTTAACTGTGCTTAAAAACAAAAGAAACTGGGTCACTGTGCTGACCGTGTGGCGCACTGGCTCCAGCTTCACCAACACCTTGGGTGTTGTTCCTGTGCCATGATGGACCCCAGAGTCCCTCCTCCAGCCCCTGTCCCACCCCGTTCCCCCAACCCATCCATCAGGCCAGCAACGCTTGTAGAGATCACTGTGGGCTGTAATGTGGCACTGGTGGGCTGGGACACAAGGGAAGAAGATAAACGCCTCGCTGAAACATGGCTGTGTTTACTGCCTGCTCTGGTGGGACAGCCCAGAGCCTGGCTGCCCATCATGTGGCTCCACCCTAGCAAGGGAAAAGGAGGAATGCTGGACGGGAGGCCCGAGGAGCCCGACGGCAAGAGGGTGACAGCTTCCTTTCCTGTGTGTATTCTGTTCAGTTCCTTCAGAAAATGGATGCCCAGAGGACTCCCAACCCTGGCCTGGGTCAGGAAACAGCCAGCGAGGGTTAGGGGCCTGAGGGCACGGGGCAGTTGTTGCATTTAAGCTGACTCTGGCCCTGACCCTTACTTGCTTCTGCAATCCCCTGGTCCTCCCTGATTCGCACCTGTCCCTGCCCTCCACTCAGATGTCCAGTAGCAAACACTCCACCCTCCAACCTCCATTTTCCCCCACCACTGCGGCACATCTGGGCCTGTGGCTAGACAGCCAACCTGTATGTCAATAGACAACAGTAGAAAAGAGAGAGAGAGCGCGCGAAACAAAAAAAGGGAAGGAGGGAGGAAAGGAGGGAGAGAGGGAGGGAAACAGGGAAGGGAGGAAGGGAGGGAGGGAGGAAGGAAAGAAGGAAGGAAGGAAGGAAGGAAGGAAGGAAGGAAGGAAGGAAGGAAGGAAGGAAGGAAGGAAGGAAATCCCCAATCTAGAAAACCTATTATTGGATCTAATATTTTCTCTTCCAAAATGATATCTAATGTAGACAATAAAATAATCAACTAATGGGTGTTCTCTCATTATCTTTTTTTTCTTTCTCTCCCTCTTTTCTTTATCATCTATATAATACACAGAAATATTTAGTAAGAGGCATGAGGCAGGAAAAAAATAGTAGCTCACCCTAGATAATTCTCAGTGTGAATAATAATACCAGAATGATCTTACTGTGGTTTAATATTTTCTCTCTCTGCTTATAGATGTGAGGGCAGTGTTTTTAATCAAATGATGCAGCTCAAAATGAAGTCCCTGTGTGGTTTTAATAGTGAAAGGACACGCGCTATTACAAGTGGGAAAAATGTTGTAACACTGACCTACTAAATGTTAGGTTGTTTGGAGCAGTTGAATTCAACTCTATTCCCACCATTGGAAGTAAAGTATGTTGTTATATTTACAGGAAAATTTGAGCTGACTTTCAGCATTTTCAAAGCCTGAATAATTATGATCTTGGCTTACGTTAGACTACATTGTAAAAAGCATATCAAGTTTTGTTTCATAACTGCTCTTATCATCTTAAAATGAAACTGCATATATTCATAATAAATAAAGAAATGTCATATATTTGTAAAAAACATAAAGAGGATGTGGTCTAGCAACCACCTAACAAACACTTATAGCCCGTGTGCAATCACAGTCACAATGTAATGTGGCAGCAGTTGCCTGTCACCTGGATGTTTACCTCTGAGAGTCTCCTTGGACAGAAAAAGAGAAAACTCAGCTCGTGGTCACTCTCTGCATCATCCTCAGAGGCAGAGGAGTTCTGCCTGGTGTTGTCCTAGGAAAGACTCTTTGTTTCCAAGCAATAACAGATGGACGTGTGAGTCCACGCAGCATAGGAAAAAATCTCATTCAACCAACCAGGATTCACATACAACTGTATTAATCCACTTATTAATATTTGCCTAACACTGTCCTAGGCAGGATAAAAGACATCACTTCTGACAAACTACCTGGCTTATATGTGTAAAATTCCATGCACCAAAACATAAACACATACTTTGTGGATTAAACATAGCTTCTTGCCTTAAAATATAATCATTAAGAATCTCTGGGTAATTCTTTAGGTGACATAATGTGTAGATGAAAACAGCTATACAAATGTTTATACACACACACACACACACACATATACAATGCTCCAAAGAGTAAAAGGTGAATTCTAAACCAATGTTATATTTAGTGTTCCATAAAATTCCTATGAAAATCTAGCAAGAATAAAGAACCTTAGGAAGGAGGCTGAAGATGGCAGGCTGTGGGTCTACAGAGGTGGTGAGCAAGGCTTACGTAGAATTTGCCCTGACAAAATTTTTACAATGCAATCCAATGAAATAATCATTCTTCAAGGATAACGACAAAAATGAATATATGACTGCCATATTTTCCAAGTTCCACTTTTGTATCTTTTCATTATTTTCCACTCAAGTTTTTATCTATTTTGTTCCTCTGTGATATACTTTCACGTTTTGTTGAATTTCTCTTTTTTAGAGCACATAACAGGGAGGATAAGTAGTTCCAAACAATGAGTAGAGGCAAAATTTTTCAAGTGCAATTTCAGATATCTGACTCAGTACCTGGGAAACTGTGGGATACTCTTGAAGCTTGAAAAGTTGTCTCTTGCAAAACCATTGCATTTTTACATGGCTTCTAGTATTATTTCCTATTTTTCTCCACTGATGAGATATTCTTAAATGCTTTCTAAATAGAAAATATTTTCTTTAATTAAATTGGCAAATAATCACAGAACCCTTAGAAATAAAAACATATTAAGCACAGTAATAAAAATGGTAAGTTAACCATGTGTACGATATTGTCAGTGAACATATAAGGTCTATGCCAGTTTTTGAAAATCCAGACATGTCTTAATCTTTCCTCTAACTTCTATAGATGAGTCCTCATAAGTCATCAGCTAAACATTATATATAAAAATATTTGTTTCTTTAACATATTAGGTGTAGTCTCATTCCCTATTAGTAATTTTTTAAGAAAATGAATGTAACAAGGTATTTTTATTTATTTATTTATTTATTTATTTATTTATTATTATTATTATTATACTTTAAGTTCTAGGGTACATGTGCATAACGTGCAGGTTTGTTACATATGTATGCTTGTGCCATGTTGGTGTGCTGCACCCATGAACTCGTCAGCACCCATCAACTCGTCATTTATATCAGGTATAACTCCCCAGTGCAATCCCTCCCCCCTCCCCCCTTCCCATCATAGGCCCCGGTGTGTGACATTCCCCTTCCCGAGTCCAAGTGATCTCATTGTTCAGTTCCCACCTATGAGTGAGAACATGCGGTGTTTGGTTTTCTGTTTTTGCGATAGTCTGCTGAGAATGATGGTTTCCAGCCTCATCCATGTCCCTACAAAGGACACCAATTCATCCTTTTTAATGGCTGCATAGTATTTCATGGTGTATATGTGCCACATTTTCTTAATCCAGTCTGTCACTGATGGACATTTGGATTGAAATTTGGGTTGATTCCAAGTCTTTGCTATTGTGAATAGTGCCGCAATGAACATACGTGTGCATGTGTCTTTATAGCAGCATATTTTTAAAAGCATATTTTCTTGGAAAATCTGCATATTTTAAGGTAATACTATTCAGAGCAAACAGACAAACAGGAGTTAGAACTGAGGGGTTTCTGATTTTTCCTTAGATTTTTAGTGTAACATTGAACTAAGTCACTTATGGTGGTAAAACAAATTATGATAACAAGATACATTTTAAAGACAGACACTTTCTGTTGAAGTAAGAGTTAAAAAGTTTGCTTTTCTATTATTAAAGAATATAGAATTGCTATTTTAAAAATACTCTGTTTAGTAATACACATATTGTCAGACATCCCTCTTGAAATGAACTTGACTTTGGCCCCAGTGGTGATTCACTGAAGTCAGATAGAAATTTTTCCTGAGGAATGCAGTTTCTTTATATTGTTTACATTACCCAGCTTATTTGATATTCTGAGACAATTCTTATTGTTTTTTAAATAAGATACTAAGTTTTACATCTCTATTTGAAACCTTGCTTCATATGAAGCATTGCTATATATGTTTTTTGTTAGTAGCATAAAAATGCTAATCACAGAGACTAAAATATTAATGCATTCATCAGTCCTATTCTACTGCATTTATATTTCCAATAAAAATTTTATTTATTTTTTACTCAAACAGTAAATGAATGTCTAACATGTAATCCTCACTTCACGATCTGGTTAATAAAATTATATTATTATCTGAAATCCCAAATTTAGCTACAACCCTCATTCGTACCCAGTGTAAAATGTCTTAGGTCCTCTAATACAAGAAATTACCTGCTCTGCTGATACACTCTATATTGAAGGACAGGAAAACTGTATGGACATTCTGAGGCGCACATGGGAACAGCAGATGTGTCTTCCATTGACAGTAACAGAAAATAATGCTAGGTTTTTTATTTTTTAATTTTTTTACATTAGAGCCACCAACCCTGGGACATCCAAGATGTCCAATTCACTGGGCTCTTCCCAGCAGTTTATCAACCAGACTCCAGAGACATCTAATCAGGTGGTCATTGCCCGGAATTCTCCTGTGTGTCTGTGTCTAATGTCCTTGACTTGAATTCTTGGGGGCCAGCATCCCACAAACCGAGTCTAAATTCCTCTTCTCTGACACAGCTGGTGCCTGGTGTTCTGAGGCTTGCAGCTCTCGGGTCGCCTATGGTGTTTCTGAGTAGTGTGCAATGGACAGTAGGTGTTCATGCACATATATTATATGACTATTTTATCAATTTCATGGTGACTAAAGTATGCATTCAAGAGTGGGGTGTTATTACTTATGTTTTTCTGGGTTACTCTTCCATTAAAGTGGTTGGAAGAAAAATTTTGAGGCTTAAGTTAAAATGTTTTTGCCTCGTGTGCACAGAATAATTCCCAAACAAATATGAAATAATTAATCATAGCAAAACTCAAATATTTTATTATAAACTTTTCTGCTCTTGTTACCTAAATACTTACTTGGGTTTGGTTTATTTGTAAAGATAAAAAAATCACATTAATTTGTCACTAATTTTATATCACCATATACAACACAGAAACAGAAGAGGGAGGAGGCTAGGAGAGGTGGAGAGACCCACGCATAACCCCCTTAAAGGGGATGCAGTAAGCAATACCTTTGAGAAATGACCTGTGTTTGTTCAACTGATGAAGAAGATGTTATAGTGAATTTTAATTGCCAATAAAGTTCGCATGATTAATTTGATGCTAAATAAAAGTTGGCAAAACATAGAAATGCTCCTTTTATCCTGACTTTTGCATACTAAAGTGTTCTAAATAATTCTAAATACAGTGCAAACTTTGCACACTTTCACTATTGAAACTAAAGTGTTATAAGTATTACCAGGTAAATACCTTGGATTAAATACAGCGAACATAATTTACCCTTTTCTTAATGACTGGAGGTTGTTACTGTGATTTAATTGTGTAATGTCCTGAGAGCCATTAAGCCTTTAAAATGTGGCACAGCTCTCACCGGCCTTGTGTTTATCTCTGCTCTTGCAGGACTCTCATAGCCCAGATTCTCAACCACCCCAACCCTCTGCAATGAGTTCTCTAGTTGTGTTTTGCTTCCAAAATTATTCTACTGGACATGCCTTCATCCAGTGCCAATTGATTTAATCAACATTGTCCATTTGTGTGTTGCATTCTGATCTCACAGTGACTCACCATCCTGCAATCTAGTTGTCTACAAGGAAGTGCAATGGAGACATAAAAGTAGCTTCATGTTTTAGCCTGGGGTTCATAAGAGAAATCAAGGCTGAAGATTTATATTTAGGAGCCACTAATATGGAGATAATATTTAATGTTCATACAGATTTAATGCCGCTGGATAGCATATGATCTCCTGGAAGGGACGAATACCTGAGTGTGAACCCTGGGTCACTCAACTATGTAGAGGTTGTACTGAGAGGTTGGCACCAGCAGAGGAACCCATCAAGAACTGGTCAATGAGATCTAAGGAAAACCAGGAGAGCAGGTCTTGGGGAAGCCTAAAAATGAAGAATTTCAGAAAGGAAGGCAAATTTGTCTAATGTTGAAAAGTCAATGAAAAGTGGGAAAGAAAACTGCCTGTTGGGTTTGATAAGATGATGATTCAATGGAGACCTTGAAAGAGGAGAATGAAAAGTAAGAATGAGGAGAGGATGGGTGAAAAGTGGAGACTTAGGGACAGAAAGTATGGACAAGCATGTTTCATGGACGTTGGCTGTGAATGGCAGCTGCAGGAGGTTAATATGGCAAAGAATGCTTGTTTGTTTATTATTAAGGTCAGATTTCTATAGATAGACACAGATATAGATATAGACAGTTCCAGATATACATATCGATACAGATACAGATAAGATATACAGCATTTGTAGCTGGTATTGTTGACTACCTTCTTCCACTACCCATTCTGCATTCCCGTTGCCTTCAGCAAGCACTTCAGCAGGTCGTGGTGTTTTTCCTGGTGGAGTGACCCAGACTTTCACGAAGGGTCTGGGCCATTTGTAGTCCTGCCTGGATTGGGCTGTTGTAGTTTCCCATTGACCTTAATCGCAGGGCATGGTAAGACTAAGAGATGCCCTAATGGATCTCTTGTATTCCATGCGTATGCTACCTTACCTCCACTGTGGAGTAATAGACTGATTTCATCTTGATAGTCCAGGTCAATTACCCCAGCCAACACTGTCACTCCCTTCTTAGCCTATTGGCTTAAAGGTAGGAGAAGCCCGAAGTGTCCAGGTAGCAATTTTAATTCCCAGTTTAATGGAAACCTTGTTGTTTCTCTTGGTGGCAGCATTCCTCCCTCTGGAACTAAAACCTCTAGGTCAACTGAATGCTATGTCGAGGGAACAGGAAGCAAAAATTTTGCTAGTGGATCACTGGCGGTGATGGTGCACCCCTTGATTTTTGGACGTGTGAATCCTGGCTATGGGAGAAACAGTACCATACATTGGACGCTGATTCAGAGCACCTACAGCCTCTGGAGAACTTTGCCCCAGCCCTGCGAAGTGTTGTCACCTAGTTAGCATTGCAATTGTGACTTCAAAAGGCCATTCCATTGTTCTGTCAATTCAGCTGCTTCAGGATGATGAAGAACATGATAAGACCAGTGAATTCCATGAGAATGAGCCCACCGCAGCACTTCTTTAGCCATGAAGTGAGTGCCCTGGTCAGAGGCAATGCTGTGTGGCATACTGTGATGGTGGATAAGACATTCTGTGAGTTCACAGATGGTAGTCTTGGCAGAAGCATTGCATGCAGTATAGGCAAACACATATCCAAAGTAAGTGTCTATTCCAGTGAGGACAAATCTCTGCCCTTTCCATGATGGAAGAGGTCCAATATAATTAACCTGCCACCAGGTAGCTGGCTGATCACCTTGAGGAATGGTATTATATTGAGAGCTCAGTGTTGGTCTCTGCTGCTGGCAAACTGGGCACTCAGCAGTGGCCATAGCTAGGTCAGCCTTGATGATGGAAGTCCAAGTCACGGAGCCCATGCATAACCTCTACCCTTGCCACCATGGCCACTTTGTTCATGGGCACATTGGGTGATGACAGGGGTGGCTGGGGCATGAGGCTCAGTGGTGTCCACAGAACAGGTCATCCTACACACTTGATTATTAAAATCCTTCTCTGCTGAAGTCACTCACTTGGGATAAAAAATATCTTCAGTTTTTGACTAATCAGAGAGGTCCATTCACATACCTCTTCTCCAAATTTCTTTGTCACCAATTTTCCAATCATGCTTCTTCCAAGTCCCTGACCATCCAACCAAGCCATTGGATACAGCCCATGAATCAGTATATAATCACACATCTGGCCATTCCTCCTTCCAGGCAAAGTGCACAAGTGGGTACACTGCTCAAAGTTCTGCCCATTGGGAGGATTCCCCTTCTCCGGTGTCCTTCAGGGATGTCCTAGAAAGGGGCTGTAGTGCTGCACCTGTCCACTTTTGGTTGGTGCCTGCATATCGTGCAGAACCATCTGTGAACCAAGCCCTAGTCTTACCTTCCTCTGTCAACTGATAGTAAGGAACTCCCCATGAGGCCATCGGTGCAGGCTGGGGGAGAGAAGGCAGGGTGGCAGGAGTGGACACCATGGGCATTTGAGTCACTTCCTCATGTAACTTACTTGGGCCTTCAGGACGTGCTCAAGCCCGATCATGTATATATCACTTCCATTTGATGATGGAATGCTGCTGTGCGTGACCCACTTTATGGCTGGATGGGTCAGAAAGCACCCAGTTGATGATAGGCAGTTCAGGTCACCCCAGAACACTTTTAGAAGCTCTGATCTACTTAGATGTTGAAGTTGCTGAGAATAAGGTTTGGATGATTGGAGGAGAGCTGGGGGGGAAGACAGGATAAAAGGTATCAAGATGTTAGCACACAACCCTCGTTTTGGCTGGGAAAAAAAGTGATAATACAAGGAATTCGAATGAAAAATATGATTTTTACATACTTTTGTTACCAATTTCTCTTTCTTGTGATCCACAAGTTGCCTTTTCCATAGGACACAGATCCATAGATCTATTGCAAATATCGAAGACAGCAAACTCTGCTCTAAGTAGAGTCACACTTTCCGACACTGGGGGAAGATGATTGTTTGTTTGTTTGTTTCTTCACTTTATGTTTCTTATTTAGCTAATGAATTGTACTTTCTTAACCTAACTTGGGACCCTTTGGGAGCTCTCCAGGGCTCATCACAGGTCCCCCCAAAGCCCTTCCAGCTTCAGCTCCCATAATGTGGACAGCATCCCTCCCCTCTTTCACAACTGCTCCCACCTGACTTCGTGTTCTGTCTCCCACTCCATACAGGCTCTCCCTGCTGGGGGTCTGTGCAGGCTCACAGTTGGTCCTATTGGGCAGAACTATAAGGGGATTTAGGCGAAAACAGTTGAAGACCATTCTCTTGTAAGGTAATGCTGCTCTGGAGGATCAATCATATTACCAATGGAGGATGTCCAGCTTCCTGGTGTCTTGAATAAATAATTGAACAAAACGCACAAACAAAGCAAGGCAAGAATAAAGCAATGAAAGCAGAGATTTATTGAAAATAAAAGTATACTCCACAGTATGGGAGTAGGGGGCTCATGAGCTCTGTTACAGAATTTTCTGGAGTTTAAACATCTTCTAGAGGTTTCGTTGGTTATTTGGTGTCTGCCTTATGTAAATGAAGAGGATGAAGTAGTTACAATGTCAATTACTTGGTGTACACCCTGTGTAAATGGAGAGGGTATTTCCTGTCATACCTCAAGTGTTTCTATTCGATTTAGTTCTAGGAAGTCAGCATTAATTAGCCTTATGTTCCCTTCCTCCAGACTCTATTCTCCTGCCTCAATCATACTTTTATACAATGAAAATACCTACGATTTAATTATATAATTTAGGACACACATTTTCATTAATTAATGCAATTTTAAACCTGTTTCTCACAAGTATATTCATAAAATGTTAGCTTAGCTTAAAATCCTCCTGGTTTTAAGAGTCTGTACATGTCTATATTTCAAAGTCCATAAGCCAAGTTTGAAAAGGATTTTTTGTTGACAAAACATGATCAATGCTATCTGGCTTTGTGGAAAAGGGCTGGTGTTGATGTAGAGCTAACCAATATCAGAAAAACAAGAGCAACAAAAGTATGTGCAATCATTGAGACAGATGAATATGGTATAATGCTGTACTGGAAGAGACATGATTAAATGCCAATCGAGTATTAATTCCAACAACATGTTTGGGTCACAGTCCTTATTGGGATGTAATAGAAAGAGTACTATTAGTCATAGCTCTAATTCTGATTAATCTCTTAATGAGCTATATGACATTGGTCATGCAGGTCAACTTCTCTCATCCTTGATTTGCTTCCCTGCAAATTGGGAAAAATTATATCTACTTCATTAAATTCATGTGGGAGCTAATATACATATTTCTGTAAAAACCCTAGAAGAGCATCCAATCATCCTTCAATAAATATTCGTACATCACCCATCCACACATGTATTTCCAAGTTACGTTAATAATAAGTAAACTTTGGTAAGTTTTACATGAATAAAACAAATACCTTTTTCTTACCATTTATTGACTTTACTCATGATCTCATAAATGTGTTAAACACTGATGGAAAGGTATTTCCTTACTTGTGTCCTCTTTTCCCTATATTATGTTTTAGTTTCTGTGCCTTCCAGTTCATACTAGTTTAATTTTTCTTAATTTTGTGTATTTTTACAAACTAAAATGACTTGGTATGCCCGCTTTTAGAACAAAAGATACCAAGATAAATACGGTCCTCCTTTCTGGGTTTACTTAAACTTTCACAATGACTCTCTAAAATAATTAAAACATAGGAAAATACACTGATGACCTCAGGATGCTAACATTATTTTTTTATTTTTAAGCCCCTTTAGTTTCTCACACAATTTTGGTTATCTGTATCATGGGTGTTCATATTATACCAATTTTTTCAGATTACAAATTGGGCAGTCACAGGAGAAGAGGAACATGTTCAGGAGGATATAAATAATATGACACAAAGAAGAAAATTTAAATTCATCCAAATCTTGTTGTCTTAGTCCTTTCAAGCCTCTATAACAAAATCTCATTATCTGAGTAGTTTATAAACAATAGAAATTTATTGTTTTTTTTTTTTTTATTATACTTTAAGTTCTAGGGTACATGTGCATAACGTGCAGGTTACATATGTATACATGTGCCATGTTGGTGTGCTGCACCCATCAACTCGCCAGCACCCATCAATTCATCATTTATATCAGGTATAACTCCCCAATGCAATCCCTCCCCCCTCCCCATGATAGGCCCCAGTGTGTGATGTTCCCCTTCCCGAGTCCAGGTGAGCTCATTGTTCAGTTCCCACCTATGAGTGAGAACATGCGGTGTTTGGTTTTCTCTTCTTGTGATAATTTGCTAAGAATGATGGTTTCCAGCTGCATCCATGTCTCTACAAAGGACGCAAACTCATCCTTTTTTATGGCTGCATAGTATTCCATGGTGTATATGTGCCACATTTTCTTAATCCAGTCTGTCACTGATGGACATTTGGGTTGATTCCAAGTCTTTGCTATTGTGAATAGTGCCGCAATAAACATACGTGTGCATGTGTCTTTGTAGTAGCATAATTTATAATCCTTTGGGTATATACCCAGTAGTGGGATGGCTGGGTCATATGGTACATCTAGTTCTAGATCCTTGAGGAATCGCCATACTGTTTTCCATAATGGTTGAACTAGTTTACAATCCCACCAACAGTGTAAAAGTGTTCCTATTTCTCCACATCCTCTCCAACACCTATTGTTTCCTGATTTTTTAATGATTGCCATTCTAACTGGTGTGAGATGGTATCTCATTGTGGTTTTGATTTGCATTTCTCTGATGGCCAGTGATGATGAGCATTTTTTCATGTGTCTGTTTTTAGAATTCTAGAGGCTGGGAAGTTCAAAATCAAGGCAGATTTGGTGTCTAGTGAAGACCAGCTTCCTGGATCACAGTCAGCACCTCCTTACTATATCCTTACATGGTGGAAGGGGCAAAGGATATTTCTGGGGTCTCTTTTATAAGTGCTCTAAAAGCATTCATGAATGATATGGTTTGGCTGTGTCTCCACCCATATCTCATCTTGAATTGTAACTCCCCAAATTCCCATGTGTTGTGGGAGGGACCAGTGAGTGGTAATTGAATCATGGGGGCAGGTCTTTCTTGTGCTGATCTCATCATAGTAAATAAGTCTCACAAGATCTGATGGTTTTATAAAGAGGAGTTCCCCTACACAAGCTCTTTCTCTTTGCCTGCTGCCATCCATGTAAGATGCAACTTGCCCCTCCTTGCCTTGAGCCATGATTGTGAGGCCTCCCCAGCCACATGTAACTGTAAGTCCATTAAACCTCTTTTTCCTCCCAGTCTTGGGTATGTCTTTATCAGCAGCATGAAAATGGACTAATACAATGACCTAATCACTTTCCAAAAGGTCCTTCCTCCCAATATGATCACCCTGAAAGTTACCATTTTGACACATACTTTTGGGGCAGATATAAACATTCAAACCATAGCACTTGTGTTCACTCTGTAAAAATTCCAGGAAACATAAAAGATTATATTAGATTAGTTCAAACACTCTTGCAATTCTTGTTATATTTGTACCCTAAAAGTGTGCATTTGTGAATAGTTCAGAAATAATATGTCTGTGGTTTAGATTTGAGAACCTTGATAGTATTTCAAAGAGTGATAGAGAAAACTTGAAAGAATCTTGTAAGGCAATGCATGAAGTTATTCACACAAACTTGTGGGAGAGGCAAACAGCCATCACAGATACTTATCTTGTTCTGCACATGAAATATTTTTTACCATTTTTGATAAATTTTAGCCTATGAATAGTTATATTGGTTAATACTAGTCCAACATTCTAAAGCATTAGTTTTTGCAGTAATTTCTGTGATTTCACAGCCAAAATCAATTTGGTTATTTCTTTAACATGAGGCATGAGTGAGAGGTTAAGTTAGTTTTACAATGAGCCCCCAAATTATCTAAATTTTAAAAATCACATTGTCTCCATTTTAAAAATTTACTACAATATTATTAAAAAGGCATATATCCAAAAGTCATTTTGCATAAATAGAAGAAACATTCTGGCCCTCAAACGTCCTTACACTAAGAATCAATTGATGGAACAATAAACATTGTTCCAAAGGGTGTAATTGCTGTTGTCAATTTCCATGGAGGACTCGACTGATTGTGCCTACGCTAAAAGTACTTTGCTATTCATAACATATTGCTGCTGTGCCTTTTTAAACTCAGAGATAATCATATATTTTGTTTGTTAAAATATATTTATATATATTTTAAATATATTTAAAATACTTAAAAATATTTAAAAATATACTTTAAAAGCAGTTTTGATTTCACAGAAAAATTGACAGGAAGATACAGAGATTCCTCATATACCATCTGACCCCATACATGCCTAGCCCCCTGCATTGTCAATATCCCACACCACGGTGGTGCGTTTGCTGCAACGGTTAAATTACATTGCACATCAGTATCACCCAGAGTTTATATTCGGGTTAACCCTCCTTGTTATACACTCTGTGAGTTTGGAAAAATGCATCGTAATATGTATCTACCATAAAGTGTCACACTGAGGAATTTCACTGCCCTAAAAATCCTCTGTGCTCCCCCGCCTTTTTTTTTTTTTTTTTTTTTTGAGACGGAGTCTCGCTCTGTCGCCCAGGCTGGAGTGCAGTGGCCAGATCTCAGCTCACTGCAAGCTCCGCCTCCTGGGTTCACGCCATTCTCCTGCCTCAGCCTCCCGCGTAGCTGGGACTACAGGCGCCTGCCACTATGCCCGGCTAGTTTTTTGTATTTTTAGTAGAGACGGGGTTTCACCGTGTTAGCCAGGATGGTCTCGATCTCCTTACCTAGTGATCCGCCCGTCTCGGCCTCCCAAAGTGCTGGGATTACAGGCTTGAGCCACCGCGCCCAGCCCTGTGCTCCACTTTTATACTTTATTTCTCTGCTTTTATGTTTCATTGAATATATTATCATTTCAAACCAGTTTAATTTTAGCTTGGCAATAATTATCAAATATTTTAAAGTCAAATATCATAAATCATTTCTACCCACACATAGTTTACAATCAAAGAAGATTCACCTTTTCTGATGATAATCTGCTCACTGGTTGATGTGCAGAGAGGCCCCATTTTAAAATTCAGTTTTAACCTTAAATAATCAACCACATTTTCTAGTTCATATTTGCATGGTGCTGTCACCCATGTCCCTGAACTTTTAAAAAATAAATAAAAGAAATAAAAAGAAAAAAGAAATGAGACAATGCCTATGTCAGTTTTTAATTACAAAGGGATCATATGCATATGACAGAACATTTAAAAACAGATAAAAACACTAAGAAAGAAATGGCATCATATTACATCCCTTTTTCATGAGAAAAAAATAACTGCTCCCCACTGTTAAACTGTGTTGCATTTTTTCGTAGTAACACAGCATATGGATATACTGTCACATATACATGCATGCACAGACTTATATAAACCTGAGAGGACAGTCTGACGTTTGTAGGGGTATATTTGATGATCTTGAATATGCTATTTTCTATTTATCTGTCAGATTTTTCTATCATTTCTTTTTTCTAACTAATGGCAAGTATTATACCCACACATTAACCAATGAGAGCCCTTCGGCATCCTGTTTCTGCCATGTTGGAGGATCTGCACAGTGGTAAATGGGTTACAATCTTTGCTTTCATGCCTGAGAGAAGTCACATTATCGCAAAATTTGCAGCATCTGCCATCTAATCCATAGACACATGGACCCTGCTTTCTAAGGACGTCATGTCTCTTTTCATCTTCCTAATTTCAGAAACAGAACACAAGTTAAATTTGTGAATTTGGAATACTTTGCCCTGTGGCTGGTGTCCCAAAGTGAGAGTGATCAAAGAGAAAGGCCACATAAACAGAAATACTAAGATTTGTCTATATCTTGTTTCTGCCCTTGCAGAGTCCACTTTAACAGAAAATCTACTCATGATACTAATAATGGGAGCATAAAACCTCTCATTATTACTACAAGTATTATTATCGATGTCCAGCTATAAAGAGCATTATTTAGGACACAGTTTAGATTTTGTAGGCCTCAAGTGATCAATTTTCATAAAAACGTTTGAGTTTTTCATTGGGAAATCTGTACTTTTTTATTCACTAGTACAGCAATTTATTTGCTTCATTAATGATACATTTAGTACAAATCTAACCTCTCTCTCTCTTTCCATCCTTTCTCTTCTTATTTCTCTTCTTTCTCTGACTTTCCAAACACCTTCTTCACCCAGCTACCTTTAACACTGAGCCCTTAGACATTAAACATTCCTGGGATAAGGCTAAGGAAATGGATCTTTCCACTTCGGTGGACAGGAACTCTAAAAGAAAGGCGTTTCTGTCACAGGTCAGAGAAGTGAGGGAGTCAAGTAATTTAACAAAGAAAAGGAGCCCCTAGTCATCAGCCTGTGGAGATATTAACAGCTCATTATCTCTCTGCAGAATGGTAGAGCATGGCTACACCAATATTTGAACCAAAATGGGTCATTTCACACTGCCTTCAACTGAAAAGCTCCCCCCAAAATAAAGCACACCTTTTTAACTGCTCAGAGATTAAGAAGAGAAGACAGAGTAACGAAATACATCAGTAGTCAGAAAAAACAAGAGTCAAAAGCAATACTGTATGTATATAAAAGTGTTTAATTACTTTCACTCCCTTTTCTTGACTATTATGCATTAATAATATGTTATTAATCTTTTTTTTTTTTTTTTTTTTTTTTGTGGAGACAGGGCTCGCTCTGTTGCCCGGATGGAAGTGCACTGGCACAACCATAACTGACTGTGGTCTCAATCTCCTGGGCTTGACAATCCTCCCACCTCAGATTTCTCAGTAGCTCAGACTATAAACATGTGTCACCTTCCCAAGCTAATTTTCTCCAAATTATTTTTTTTTTATAGAGATGGGATCTCACTGTGTTGTCTAGGCTGGTCACAAACCCCTACCCTCAATCTAATGTTTTTAATGTTCATAGCATGAAAGTCTTGTAGAATGTGCAAAAAAGAAATTGTAATGACTTTACAAGAATACATGTTTAAGTTTGTTTGTTTGTTTGTTTGTTTGAGATGGAGTCTCACTCTGTTGCCCAGGCTGGAGTACAGTGGCATGATCATTGCAACCTCTACCACCCAGGTTCAAGTGATTCTCCTGCCTCAGCCTCCTGAGTAGCTGGGATTACAGGTGCCCGCCACCACACCTGGCTAATTTTTGTATTTTTACTAGAGACAGGGTTTTGCCATGTTGGTGAGGCTGCTCTCAAACTCCTGACCTCAGGTGATCCGCCCACAGTGCTGGGATTACAGGCAGGAGACACCACACCTCGCCTAAGTTTGAATGATATTTGTAGTTAATTGGAAGATGAAAACTTAAGAAATATCTAAAGTTATGTGACCAATTTGCATATATCTATTAAATTTTTACAGATCAGACTATATATCACGAACCCTGATTTATGTATAAAAATTCATCATGACAACTTTATGAAACACATCTTTATTAAACAGCTAACATTCTGAATTCTGCTCTATGCAGTATGTTTGGGTCACATGTAGAGGCCACGAGAACACTGAGCTTAGCTTAAATACACCGGTTTCTCTCATCTACATTATCATCAGTTTAAAGTAAAATTTGGAAGAAAAAATATATTGAAGTATAATATAAGTAGGAACTCAAACAATGTGCCACACTTCCATCTTACAACAACATTAATGTGTAGAATGTCACAGGCTTCAGGCACTTTTGTATTATCTGGTTACACTTTTCTTTAACTATAGCATTTAAAATGTATAGGCAGGTTAATACAAGAAATATCATTCCAAAAGAGTAAACTTTCTCTTTAAATGTTTTTAATGAATCAATTTCAAAACTTGTAAATAAATTATATTTTTCATTACATAAACTCAGGCATGTATGAACATATATTTTAGTGGAAGTAATCAAATAATTTTGATTTGAAGCCTTTTAAGCCTCAGGAATGTCAAGACAGACATCAAATATTTAACAGATCTATGATGCAAAAGCAATTTCAGAGGCTTTTGAAATAGACTTTTGGCCTTATGCTGAATCATCCCATACTGAGGTGCTCTTTGAGTTATTACATTTGCCCTTCATGTTTGTGTTTTTCTCCTGCTATTCGCTCGTATTTCTTGACACCACATGCGTTCCTCCCTAGAGGATTCTTCATTGTTGTGTGGTGCCTGCCCTGGTTTGAGCAGCTGCATAGCCAAACTCAACATGAAAGAAAAGAGTAAGTAAAGGCCAAATCTAACAGAAGAAGCTTTAGAGCTGGGAGCATCTTATAGTGACACACAAAAAAAGACATGCTCCAAAAAAAGAAAAAAAGAAAGAAAAAAAAACATAATAAAGAAAGACACATTTCAAAGGTGCAGAGGAACCAACTGAAAGACCTGCAAATGACCAAAACTGGGTCAATTTCAGCAAGAAAATAAAGAAATACTGGATTATAACCCAAAGTATAATATAAATATCCATAAATACACACTGATATAAGTAACAAAATGAATGAAAAAAATGGAAGAAAAGAGACAAATCTTCTGTACAGAAAAAAGTCCAAATAATTTATGTTAATGCTGTACTCTCAAGGAAGTAGAGCAAAACCCTGATTCCTCAGGTGTGGGCTGTGCATAATAACTTCCTCCCAAAGAATGCAGTATGGCAAGCCAAGAGAAGAGAGTAACCGCACATTACAGAAACATGGATAAGGCCAATATCCACAGGGATGGATCATGTTGACATTATGCATCCTTGATAAGATGTGATAAGAATGGCATGTTTCGTCTTTAGTCTTTATCTCAAGAGTCCAGAACCCCTGTCTAACCTTGAGAAAAATGTTCAGCAAACCCAAACTGAAGGATATTTTACAAACTACCTGACGAGTAATCCAAAAGTGTCAAGGTCATCAAAAAACAAAGAATGCCATGAAGTGTTTACCACGGCCAAGGTCCAGAATGGTATTTTCTACATTTCTTTCTCGGGTTTTTACAGTTGTAGGTCTTACCTTTAAGTCTGTAATCCATCTTTAGGTAATTTTTGTATATGGTAAAAGGAAGAAGTCCAGTTTCAATCTTCTGCAGATGAGTAGCCAGTTATCCCAGCATCATTTATTTAATAGGGAGTCACTTCCCTGTTGCACATTATTGTTGACTTTGTCACAAGTCAGATGGTTGTAGGGGTGCAGCCTTATTTCTGGGTTCGCTAACCTGTTACATTGATATATGTGTCTGTTTTGGTACCAGTCCCATGATGTTTCAGTTACTATAGCCTGGTAATATACTTTGAAGTCAGCTACTGTGAGTCCTCCAACTTTGTTCTTTTGCTTAGGATTGCTTTGGTTATTTGGACTCTTCTGTGGTTCCAAATACATTTTTGAAATTCCTTTTTCTAATTCTATAAAAAAATGCTGTTAGTAATTTGACAGAATGCTCCAAAATGAATTGCGATGAAAACAAAAATTAATGATGGGGCCGAATTAAACTAAAGAGTTTCTACATAGCAAAAGAAACTATCAACCAAGTAAACACATACCCTACAGAATGGGAAAAATAATATTTGCAAACTATGCATCTGACAAAGGTATAACATACAGAATCTATAAGGAACTTAAATCAACAAGCAAAAAAAAAACAACCCCATTAAAAACTGACAAAGCACAAGAACAGACACTTCTCAAAAGGAGTGTCATGTTGTCAACAGCACAGAAAAAAATATTCAATATCACTAATCATTAAGGAAATGCATATCAAAACCAAACTGATATATTATTTCACACCTGTCAGAATGGTCATTACTAAAAAGTCAAAAAGTAACAGATGCTGATGAGATTGTGGAGAAAATGGAACATTTATACACTGTTGGTGGGAATGTAAATTAGTTCAAACATTGTGGAAAGCTGTCCAGAGATTTCTCAAAGAACTTACAGCAGAACTACCATTCAACCTAGCAACCTCATAACTGGGAATATAAATTGTTCTACCATAAAGACACATACACGCATATGTTCACCACAGCACTATTCACAATAGCAAAGTCATGGAATCAACCTAGTTACCCATAAGTCATGGAATCAACCTAGTTACCCATAAACATGGAGTGGATAAAGGAAATATTGTACACACACACCATAGCATACTACGCAACCATAAAAAAAGAAATGACATCATGTCCTTCCTTAGGACAATGTCCTTTGCAGCAACATGGCTGGGGCTGAAGGCCATTATTCTAAGCAAATTAACACAGGAATGGCACTCCAAATACCACATGTTGTCATTTATAAGTGGGAACTAAACATGAAGTACACATGGACACAAAGACGGGCAGAGTGGACATAGCAGGGTGTCACCTCAGGGTGGAGGGTGAGAGGAGAGTAAGGACTGAAAAACGACCTATCAGGTACTATGCTGACACCTGGGTGACAAAATTATCCATACACCAAATCCTCACAACACACAATTTACCTATGTAACAGAGCTGCACATGTACCCCTTGAACTAAAATAAAAGTTGGAAAGAAAGTATAAACAAATATAACATAAATAGACAAAACCAAGCAAAGAAAAGAACATCCTAGATGCTATCGCAGTCAAGAGCTAGTCAAGAGGAGCCTGAGGGCTAAATGTAATGTGATATCTGGATGGGATCCCAGGAGAGAAAAAGACATACGACAAAAACTAAGGAAAGGCCAAAAACAACGGAAACAATTACATGAAGTAATATGAGTTGAGAATGTGCTATTAATTCTTGTTTATTGGTTGTAACAATTGTAACATACTGTAATGTACATTATAGTTACTATTAACAGTATGCGAAACTGAACTTGGGTGTACAGGAACCCTCTATACTGTCTTTGCAATATTTTTATAAGCCTAAAACTATTCTAAGATTATAGTTTATTACAAAAAAAGACAGCCTCTTTCATAGTATTTGTGTGTTTATTCTCCTTATTATTTGTCATATAATCTGTTGTTTTAAATCATTGGTTCCCCAACTCTAATCTTCTGGAGAATCGCTAATATCTTTTTAAAAATTGTATTAATAGTTAGGAACTTTGCACTGTGTTAGATTTCCTTATAAAACTGCATCTACCCAGATCCCATACTGAGAGATTCTAATTTATTTGCTCTCGTGTGTGCTTGGCCAACAGGATTTTTAAAACATACCCTAGAGATTTCAGTGTACAGCCAAAGCTGGGAAAATCTTTCAACAATCCACATTTCAGATGTTGTTAGCGTGTTCCACACCTCCTCAAAATGCGAAGAGCTAATCAATTGTATCAGTGTCTCTAGAGATGCTTGTTAAACATGCAACTTCCTGGTTTACATCCAGAAGTTAGAATTATTGTCCTTTAGTGGCCAGCAGGATGCCTAACCCTGAGAGGAAAATACATTTTTAAATGAGAAGATAATGAAGGAGGAGAAGAGGGAGGCAAAGAAAAGTAACTGGGAACTAAATGTTACTGGGCTTATGATTACTTATCTGGCATACATACTTTCATTATTTTTGTCGTATTAAATTCTCACAACAATCTTTGTAAGTTGGTTTTGTTATTCCCACTTTACAAATGTGGAAAGAGACTCAGTGATGCTTATCAACTCGCCCTGAATCACTCAGCTAAAGAGTTCAATGCACTTGAGTATAGAGAGTGCACACACACACACACAAACACTGTCATCCCAAGGATACCAAAATACAGAGATGCTTTAGTCCCTTATATATATTTGCATATAACTTACACACATCTTCTCATGTTTTAAATCCTCTCTAGATTACTTATAATATCTAACACAATATAAATGCTATGCAAATAGTTGTTATATTTTGATGTCTAGAGAAAAATGACAAGAAAATAGCCTGTATATGTTGAGTACAGATGCAACCATCTATTTTTCTTTTTCTAATATTTTTGACCTGGGTTAGGGAACCCACAGGTCTAAAAAGCTGAGTGTATCTTCTCTCTAAAATAATGTTCTGCTTCATACAACCATAAAGAATGTGGGCATTCACTGTGTATTTCCCAGCTGTTCATGTTTCTTCGTTTTGCCAGGAGTTTCTCCTGGAGCACCTGCAAAGAAGTGCCGGAGTCATGGGATTCATACACATCGGAGTGGATCACGCCATGTTGTGGCAGTTATTTCCATAGTGATGAGTATGTGGGTAGATATAAGGAAATGTCGGTATGCAGATCCCAGTATCAAACTCTGATAAATAACTAGGACATAATATTGCTGAAAAGTCCAAATTCCAAAGTGTGAAATGAAAACATTCAATGATCCTGTGGTATACCTGGACACAATGTGCAAATAAGAAACATCAGGAAAACACACAATACCATTTGGAAATATCATCCGGTGGCACATTGTTTACTTAGGAGGAGAGTTATAGTACTATTTAGTCTATCTGCACAGAAAACATGAAGAAAAATTTTTACTAAGAAGAATTAGGAGGCATTCTTCGATAACGAAGAGGAACACACCATATGTTGAAGGAAGAAGCTGTTTCATCAAGGAGCATCACTTGTGTTGCTGTATTAAAATTAGATAAAGGTCTTGACTACAGATGGCGTGAGAGAAATTAGTGGGGCAGGCTGCATAGAGATAAAAACAGCCTCAGAGCACGGCTCCATCACAAGCTATGTGAAAGGCAACAGGAAAGAAAGCACAATGCTTTAGGTGGATCTTGAGGTAAGATTCAAAAGTTCTCCGAATTTGCTAATTGTTTTTTCGTGGAAAGAAAATAATCTCAAAATGAATGAAAAGAAAGCCAGTTGGGAAGAAGGGTAGTTAGGGAGAATGTTAGAATAAGAGAAATGAAAATAAAACTTCATAAAAATAGAAAATTTGCATTGGGGAAATGTTTTCAGAAGATAATAAATGCTAAGGTGATTTTATTTGCTTCATTTTTATAATTTTTATGTTTATTTTAATTGACAAATAATAATATTTATGAGGTACAATGTAATGCTTTATATAAGTGTACAATATAAAATGATTAAATCAGGCTATTTAACTAATCTGTCATCTTACGTATTTATTAGTTGCAGACCAGGGGTTTCTGGTTCACTGCGCGCGCGCGCGCGCGTGTGTGTGTGTGTGTGTGTGTGTGTGTATGTATTTTTTTTTTGAGACAGAATCTTGCTCTGTGGCCCAGGCTGGAGTGCAGTGGTACAATCTCGGCTCACTGCAAGCTTGTCTCATGGGCTCACGCCATTCTGCCTCAGCCTCCTGAGTAGCTGGTGAGAGATGACAATGTGCTAGCAGCCCTCGCTTGCTCTTGGCACCTCCTCAGCCTCGATGTCCACTCTGGCCACTCTTGAGGAGCCCTTCAGCCCACTACTGCACTGTGGGAGCCCCTCTCTGGGTTGGCCAAGGTCAGAGCCTGCTCCCTCTGCCTGCGGGGAGGTGTGGAGGAAGAACTGCAGGTGGGAACCAGGGTTGCGTGGGGTGCTCGCAGGCCAGCACGAGCTTGGGTGGGTGCAGGCTGAGCAGGTCCCCTGGCTGGCCTGCGCTGCAGGCCCCTGGCAGTGAGGGGCTTAGCACCCAGGCCAGCAGCTGCAGAGGGTGCACCAGGTCCCCAAGCAGTGCCAGCCCGCCATGGGCTCCTGCACAGCCTGAGCCTCCCTGACAAGCCCTGTCCCCTGATCTGCAGCGCCCACTTCTATCAGCCACCCAAGGTCTGAGGAGTGTGGGTGCATGGCATGGGACTGGCAGGCAGCTCTGCCTGAGGCCCCCATGTGGGATCCACTAGGTGAAGCCAGCTGGGCTCCTGAGTCTAGTGGGGACTTGGAGAACCTTTATGTCTAGCTAAGGGATTGTAAATACACCAATCAGCACTCTGTGTCTAGCTCAAGGTTTATGAATACACCAATCAGTGCTCTGTGTCTAGCTAACCTAGTGGGGACTTGGAGAACTTTAGTGTCTAACTAAAGGATTGTAAATGCACCAATCAGCACTCTGTCTAGCTCAGGGATTGTAAACGCACCAATCAGCACTCTGTCAAACCGGACCAATTGGCTCTCTGTGAAATGGACCAATCAGCTCTCTGTAAAATGAACCAATCAGCAGGATGTGTGTGGGGTCTGATAACAGAAAAAAGCAGGCTGCCAGAGCCAGCAGTGGCAACCCAGTGGGGTCCCCTTCCATACTGTGGAAGCTTTGTTCTTTCACTCTTTGTAATAAATCTTGCTGCTGCTCACTCTTTGGGTCCACGCTGCCTTTATGAGCTGTAACTCTCACCGCGAAGGTCTGTAGCTTCACTCCTGAAACCAGCGAGACCATTAACCCACCAGAAGGAATAAACTCCAAACACATCCGAACATCAGAAGGAACAAACTCCAGACACACCACCTTTAAGAACTGTAACACTCACCGCAAGGGCCTGCGGCTTCATTCTTGAAGTCAGTGAAACCAAGAATCCACCAATTCCAGACGTGCTGGGACTACAGATGCCCACAACCACGCCCGGCTAATTTTTTGTATTTTTATTAGAGACGGGGTTCCACCGTGTTAGCTAGTATGGTTTCAATCTCCTGACCTTGTGATCCACCCACCTTGGCCTCCCAAAGTGCTGGGATTACAGGCGTGAGCCACCGTGCCCAGCCTGCTATGTGTATAATGTGTGATCTTGATCTTAAATTGAGGCTCTGAAAGGGTATGACAAATACTGATGGCCATCTGCCAGCTACAGAGCTGTGAACTGTTCACTCATTTACAGTTTATAAACAACAAGATAACATCTTCCAACTTATCTTCCTGCTCTAGCAGAGGTGGGCAGTGAGGATAACTGTTCAGGTTTCCTTTTTGGAGGTCTGGTGTCATAAGCATGAGCCCTCCTGCAGGGCACTCGCGGAAGCTCTCCCTGTGCCCATGGACAGACCAGCTCAGGGGCTGACATCTAAGCTTCAGATGGTGCAGAGCTCTGAGTGTGTGTGAGTGTGAGTATGTATGTGTGCATGAGTTTCTGAGTGTGCGTATGTGTGAAAGAGAGAAAGCATGAGCGAGTGAGAAAGAGAGTGAGTGACTAGTCATCAGCTGTGATGGTGAAATTTGTGTGCCAAGTTAACTGTATTGAAAGATGCCCAGAAAACTGGTAAACTTTATTTCTGGGTTTTGAACATGTCTCTGGAAGAGATGAGCACTGGAATCAGTGGACTGAATAAGGAAGATCCCCTCTCACCTGTCACTCATAAGAGCAGGCATCATCCAGTCCCTGGAGGAATTCAATAGATCAAAAAGGTAGAGAAAAGGCAAATTTACTCTCTTCTTCACCTGGAACACCCACCTTTTTTCCCTCAGCTATTGGCACTCCTGGGTTCTGGGCCTTTGGGGTTGGGTTTGAACTACACCACTCACTTTCCTGAGCCCCCAGCTCACAGGTTGCATACTATTGGACATTTCAGCCTCCATAATCATGTGAACCAAAAGTAAATCTCTTCCCTTCTGTTTGTCTATCTATCATCTATATATCTACTTACCTGTCTATCTACTTACTGACCTACATATCAATGTAATCTATCAATCTGTTAATCCCTATTGATCTATCATCTATCTACTTCCTACCTACCAATCTATTAATCTACTTGTCTACCTACATATCAATCTATTGATCTATCAATCTATTAATCTATCTCTGTCTATCTATCTATTTACCTACCTACCTACCTATCTACATCCTATTGGTTCTGTTTCTCTGGAGAGCTCTGACTGAGACATCATCAATATCTAGCTAATTTTGTCTAATTAACAGCTTCCCTTCAGTTTTGGCTCAACTCTTTCTTCAATTTATGGCCTAAATTTTCCTAAGCCCCAACATAAAAGAACATTATTGACCCCCTGTGATAATTTGTTTAATATATTCAACAATTTGTTGAATTAATAAAAGTAATAAGAACACTCACTGATCTACTGATGTAAACTGCTAACCTTACCAGACATGTGCCATGACTTGTCTATCCTCCTAGATGTTGTGTAAAAGCATTTGAGAAAATAATGTATAAAAATCACACGGGAAATGACATCAGTTATTTATTATTAAACTTTGTTCGGGTTAGATGTTTATCAGTAGTTCACAATACTGATTTGAACAAAAAGGCCTCCAAGCCAATGGAATGAAATTTAATTTGTTAAAGTAAGATGCATTATTCTTAAGTACTTATATTTAATATGTCCCAGGGAATTTTGAACTTAAATTTGGTGATGGTAAAACATAAATCATTTTAGACATCAACATTTTCTGGAAGAAGTGTGCCATATATGATTGCCCATGTCACTTGGTGTTAGGTGACATTTTGGTTCCAGCAGGTGGTGCCATAAGAGCATGAAGGAAACTCCGTTCTAAAAGGACCTTAGGGACTGGGGAGTCTTGGAGTCATCGGAGGCGATAGAAAATGTCACAGAGCTTCTGTGGGTCTGACGGTTCATGTTTCAAATGTTCCAGTTGTAGATTTTAAGAAAGTATGTAATTTAAAATTTTTAACTTGTATTTTAAGTTAATCATACATGCACAGATTTGTTATATAGTTAAACCTGTGTCATAGGGGTTTGTTGTACAGATTATTTCATCATCCAGGTTTTAAGCCTAGTCCCCATAAGTCATTTTTCCTGATTCTCTCTCTCCTCCCACTCCACCCTCTACTCTCCAAAATACCCCAGTGTGTGCTGTTCCCCTCTATGTGTCCATGTTTTCTCATTATTTAGCTCCCATTTATGTGTGAGAAATGTGGTTTTTGCTTTTTGTTCCTGCATTAGTTCTCTAAGGATAATAGCCCCAGCTCCATCTATGCTCTTGCAAAGGACATGATCTCATTCTTTTTTATGACTGCATAGTATTCCATGGTATATGTACCACATTTTTTTTTAATCCGGTGTATCATTGATGTGCATGTAGGTTGATTCCATGTCTTTGCTATTGTGAATAGTGCTGCAATGAACAGACACATACATGTGTCATTATGAAAGAATGATTTCTATTCCTTTGGGTATATGCCCAATAATGAAATTGTTGGGTAGGGCACAGACTTAGGGTTCTGAGACCTTTAAAGAGTGACAGTCAAGTCAAAGAACTATATTTGATAGTTGGTTGTGATAGAAGTTGTTGTAAAGTGTGGAAAAACAAACATTTTATTTAATGTTTTCCTTGTATATAGCCCAAGACAAACTAAAAGCTTTCCTCATTTTAGATTCTGAACTGGAACGGAGGGATTGACTCTGGGAAGTCCTGTTACTTTTAATGGACTGAATGTTTGTGTCCCCCTGAAAATTCACATGTTGAAGCCCTAAACCTCAAGACGATGCCATTTGGAAGTAAAAGCCTTTGGAAGGTGATTAAATTTAGATGAGGTGAGAGGGATGAGGCCTTCATAATAGGAGTAATGCCCTTCTAAGCAGAGGAAAGGACACCAGAGCTTCGTCTCTCCCCTATGTGAGGACACACCAAAAAGGTGGCCATCTGCAGGACAAGAAGTGGGTCCTCACCAGGATCAAATCTGCTAGCACCTTGACCTTGGAATTCCCAGCCTCCCAGACCTTGAGAAACATATGCCTGCTGATTAAGCGACCCAGTATATGATATTTTCTTACAGCGTCTGCAGACAACTATAGCACTGTTACATCAACTCAACACATCCTAAACTTAATTCACAAGTGTGCAGCCATCTTAGCTCCCAGATCAACCTTCTGTTCACCAGCAATTTCCTGCCCAAATGAACATATTCTCAGGTACCTACTCACATCCTTTCTTGCCTTTCTTTTCTCTTCTTCTTCCTGTTCTCCTGTAATTCATTGCTCAGCGTTTGCCTTTCTTCCTCTCCCTTCCCTCCAGTATCTCTTCTTACTTTCCTCTTCTGTAACAATTATATCATTATACACTTTGTCCTTCATTATATCCTAGAAGATAAAAAATAATTTTACTCCAGTTTGTTTTGAGATTCTCAAAACACACCTTTGGTAGGTAAGAAATACATAGTCCCTATTTCCATATTAAGGTCTGAACATCAGGAAAATCTTGGCTATTGATATGGTTTGGCTGTGTCACTACCCAAATCTCACCTGGAATTGCAATAATCTCCATGTGTCAAGGGTGGGACTAGGTGAAGGTCACTGGATCATGGGGGCAGGTTCCCCTATGCTGTTCTCATGATAATGAGGGAGTCCCATGAGATCTTATGGTTTTATAAGCATTGGATGTTTCCCCTGCTGGCACTCATTCTCTCTCCTGCAGTCCTGTGAAGAGGTGCCTTCACCACGATTGTAAGTTTCCTGAGGCCTCCCCAGCCATGAGAAACTGTGAGTCAAGTAAACCTGTTTTCTTTATAAATTACCCCATCTCGGGTATTTCTTCATAGCAGCATGAGAATGGACTAATACAGTAAATTCATACCACAGACAGTAAAGTGCCTGTGGTACCTCACATAAAGACACCTCAAAATGTGATAGCAACTTTGGAACTGGGTAACAGGCAGAGGTTGAAACAACTTGGAGGGCTCAGAAGAAGACAGAAAGATGTGGAAAAGTTTGGAACTTCCTACAGACTTGTTGAATGGCTTTGACCAAAAATCTGATAGTGATATCAACAATGAAGTTCAGGCTAAGGTGGTCTCAGATGGAGATGAGAACTTTTTGGGAACTGGAGTAAGGTCACTGTTGCTATGCAAAGAGACTGGCAGGATTTTGCCCCTGTCCTAGAGACCTGTAGAATTTTGAACTTGAGATGGATGATTTAGGGTACTTGGCAGAAAAATTTTCTAAGCGGCAAAGCATTCAAGAGGAAGCAGAACATATATTTTTGAAAAATCTGCAACAGCCTGACAATTCAATAGAAAAGAGAAACCCATTTTTGGGGGAGAAATTCAAGCCTGATGCAAAAATTTGTGTAACAAAGCGTTAAATGTTAACCATCAAGGCATGTCTCCAGGACATGTCAGAGGTCTTCATGGAAGCCTCTTTGATATGGTTTGGCTGTGACTCCACCAAAATCTCATCATGAATTGTAGCTCCCATAATTCCCATGTGTTGTGGGTGGGACCCAGTGGGAGATAATTAAATCATGGGGGCAGTTCCCCCCATACTGTTCTCATGGTAGTGAATAGGTCTCATGAGTTCTGATGGTTTTATAAGGGGAAACCACTTTCACTTGGCTCTCACTCTGTCTTTGCCTGCCACCATCCATGTAAGTGAGACATGACTTGCTCCTCCTTGCCTTCTGCCATGTTTGTGAGGCCTCCCCAGCCACGTGGAACTGTGAGTCCATTAAACCTCTTTTTCTGTATAAATTATCCAGTCTTGGGTTTGTCGTTATCAGCAGTGTGAGAACAGACTAACACAGTAAATTGGTACCAGGAGTGGGACGCTGCTCTAAAGATACGTGAAAAAGTGAAAGCGACTTTGGAACTGGGTAACAGGCTGAGATTGGAATAGTTTCGAGGGCTCAGAAGAAGATAGGAAAATGTGGAGAAGTTTGAAGCTTCCTAGAGATTTGTCAAATGGCTTTGACCAAAATGCTGATAATGATATGGACAATGAAATCCAGGCTGAGGTGGTCTAAGAGGGATATGAAGAACCTGTTGGGAACTGGAGTAAAGGTGACTCTTGCTATGTTTTAACAAGAGATTGGCAGAATTTTGCCCCTGCCCTAGAGATCTGTGGAACTTCAAGCTTGAGAGAGATGATTTAGGGTATCCGGCAGAAGAAATTTCTAAGCTGCAAAGCATTCAACAGGTAACTTTGGTGCTGCTAAAGGCATTCACTTTTCAAAGTGAAACAGAATGAAAGTTCATAAAATTTGCAAGCTGATGATGCAACAGAATAGAAAAACCCATTTTCTGAGGAGAAATTCAAGCTAGTTGCAGAAATTTGCATAAGTAACAAGCAGCCAAATGTTAATTGCCACAAAAATGGGGAAAATGCCTCTAGGGCAAGTCAGAGAATTTTGCAACAGCCCTTCCCACCACAGACCCAGAGGCTTAGGAGAAAACAATGGTTTCCTGGCCAGGCCTAAGGCCCCCTTGCTGTGTGCAGTCTAGGGACTTGGTGCCCTGCATCCCAGCTGCTCTAGATATGCTAAAACAGGCCATTGTACAGTTTGGGCCATAGTTTCATAAGGTGCAAGCCCCAAAACTTGACAGGTTCCATGTGGTTTTGAGCCTGTGGGTACAGATAAGTCAGGAATTGTGGTTTGGGAACCTCTGCCTTGATTTCAGAAGATGTATGGAACCACCTAGATGTCCAGGCAGAAGTTTGTTGCAGGAGTGGAGAACTCATGGAGTACATCTGCTAGAGAAGTATGAAAGGAAAATGTGCAGTTGGAGACCCCACAGGGAATCCCTACAGAGGCACTGCCTAGTGGAGCTGTGAGAAGAGGGCCACCATCCTCCAGACCCCAGAACGGTAGATCCACTGTCAGATTACACTGTGCACCTGGAAAAGCTGCAGGCACTCGATACCAGCCCATGAAAGAAGCTGGGAGAAAGGCTGTACCCTGTAAAGCCACAGAGGTGGAGCTGTCCAAGATCATGGGAGCCTACTTCTTGCATCAGTGTGACCTGGACATGAGACATGGATTCAAAACAGATCTTGTTGGAGCTTTAAGATTTTACTGCCCGACTGGATTTGGGACTTGCATGGGACTTTAGTCCCTTCATTTTGGCCAATTTCTCCCACTTGGAATGGGTGTATTTACCCAATGCATATACCCCCATTGTTTCTAGGAAGTAACTAACTTACTTTTGATTTTACAGGCTGATAAATAGAAGGCTCTTGTCTTGTCTCAGATGAGACTTTGGACAATGGGCTTTTTGAGTTAATGCTGGAATGAGTTAAGAATTTGGGGGACTGTTGGCAAGACATGATTTGTTTTAAAATGTGAGGTATATGAGATTTGGGAGTGGTCAGGGGTGGAATGATATGGTTTGGCTGTGTCGCCCCATCAAATCTCATCTTGAACTTTAGCTCCCATAATTCCCACATGTTGTGGAAGGGACCCAGTGCGAGATAATTAAATAATGGGAGGAGTTCCCCCATATTGCCCTCATGGTAGTGAATAAGTCTCATGAGATCTGATGATTTTATAAGGGGAAACCCCTTTCACTTGGCTCTTTCTCTTTGCCTTCTACTATCCCTATAAGACATGACTTGCTCCTCCTTGCCTTCCCACCATGATTATGAGGCCTCCCCAGCCACGTAGAACTATGAGTCCATTAAACCTCTTTTTCTGTATAAATTACCAGGTCTTAGGTAAGTCATTATCAGGAGCATGTGAGCAGACTAATACACCCTCCCATCACAGGCAAAGAGGCATAGGAGGTAAAAATGGCTTCATGGGCTGGGCCCAGGGTCTTGCTGCTTTGTGCAGTCTCAGGACTTGGTGCCCTGAATTCAAGCTGTGGCTAAAAGGGGAAAATGTACAGCTCAGGTCATTGCTTCAAAAGGTGCAAGCCCCAAGCCTTGGTGGCTTACACATGGTGTTGGGCCTGTGGTACACAGAAGTAAAGAAATGAGGTTGCAACCTCCACCTAGATTTCAGAGGATGCATGGAAATGTCTAGATGTTGGCTACAGGGGTGGTATCCTCATGGAGAACCTCTACTAGGGCATTGTGGAAGGGAGATGTGGGGTCAGAACCTCCACACAGGGTCCCCACTAGGGCACTGCCTAGCGGAGCTGTGAAAAGAGATCCATCACCCTCCAGATCCCAGAATCGTAGATCCACTGACAGCTTGCACCATGCACCTGGAAAAGCTGCAGACGCTTCAATGCCAGCCTGCAAATGCAGCCTGGAGTGGGGCTGTAATCTGCAAAGCCATAGGGGTGGGGCTACTCAAGGTCTTGGGAGCCCACCTCTTGAATCAAAGTGAGCTGGATGTCAGACTTGAAGTCAAATGAGATTATTTTGGAACTTTAAGGTTTAATGACTGCCCTTTTGGATTCTGGACTTGCATGGGGCCTATAGTCCCTTTGTTTTTACCAATTTCTCCCATTTTGAATGGGTAAATACACCCATTCAATGCCTGTATCCCCTTTGTATCTAGAACATAATTAATTTGCTTTTGATTTAACAGGCTCATAGGGAGAAAAGACTTACCTTGTCTCAGATGAAACTTTGGGCTTGGACTTTTGAGCTAATGCTGGAATGAGTTAAGACTTTGGGGTACTGTTAGGAAGGCATGATTGGTGTTGGAAAGGCATAATCTTGTTTTGAAATGTGAGGACATGAGATTTGGAAGGACCCAGGGGTGGTTTACCTCATGCGATTCTCCTGATAATGAGTGAATCTCACAAGATCTGATGGATTTATAAATGTCTGGTATTTCCCCTGCTGGCACTCATTCTCTCTCTTACCGCCCTGTGAATAGGTGCCTTCACCATGACTGTAAGTTTCCTGAGGCCCCCCAGCCTTGCAGAACTGTGAGTCAATTAAATCTCTTTTCTTTATAAATTACCCAGTCTCAGGCATTTCTTCTTAGTGGCATGAGAGTGTAGTAATATAGTCATAGAGTCAGATAGACCTTGGTTTGGACCTGGCTCCACCACTTTCATGTGTGTGACCTGGGTCAACCTTCTTCATTCCTATAGTCTCAGCTTCACCATCTGTGCAAAGAATGAAAATATCTCTTCTGTCTTAGCACAGCTGAGATAAATGAGGAAATACATCTAATGCATCATGTCTGGCACATGCAAAGGTTAAATTAATGCAAAATGTCATTGGCAATGGATTAAAATATATTAAATTACAAAAAATAAATATATGCTCTTCACCTTTGTTGTTGTTTTGCTTTGTTTTGTTTTGTTTTGTTTTATTGAGACAGGGTCTCACTCAGTCACCCAGATGGAGTGCAGTGGCACAAACTCAGCTCACTGCAAGCTCCACCTCCCAGATTCAAGTGATTCCGGTGCCTCAGCCTCCCAAGTAGCTTGTAGTACAAGCATGCACCACGATGCCTGGCTAATTTTTATATTTTTAGTAGAGAAGGGTTTTACCATGTTGGCCAGCGTGGTCTAGAACTCCTAGTCCCAGGTAATACACATGCCTCGGCCTCCCAATATGCTTACATGCATGAGCCACCATGCCTGTGCCTGCTCTTCATCTTATATAAAATTCAGGCTAATTAGAAAAATGTCTATTCTTTGGGCTTATTAACTTAGATTAAGAAACCTCTGCTTTTTTTTTTTAACTTTAAATTCTGGGATATATGTGCAGAATGTTCAGGTTTGTTACATAGCTATATGTGTGCCATGGTGGTTTGCTCAACCCGTCATCTAGGTTTTAAGTCCCGCATGCATTAGGTATTTGTCGTAATGCTCTCCCTTCCCTTGCATCCCTCCGCCTCACAGGCACTGGTATATGATCTTCCCCTCCCTGTGTCCATGTGTTCTCATTGTTCAACTCCCACTTATAAGTGAGAACACGTGGTGTTTGGTTTTCTGTTCCTGTGATAGTTTGCTGAGAATGATGGTTTCCCGCTTCATCTGTGTTCCTGCAAAGGACATGAACTCATTCTTTTTTATGGCTGCATAGTATTCCATGGTATATATGTGCCACATTTTCTTAATCCATTCTGTCATTGATGGTCATTTGGGTTGGTTCCAAGTCTTTACTATTGTAAATAGTGCTGCAATAAACATATGTGTGCATGTGTTTTTATGGTAGATTGATTTATAAGCCTTTGAGTATATATCCAGTAATGGGATTGCTAGGTCAAATAGTATTTCTGGTTCTAGATCCTTGAGGAATCACCACACTGTCTTCCACAATGGTTGAACTAATTTACACTCCCACCAACTCTAGTTTTAAGGGAAAATCCTATAGTAAAGTTTACTTTTTGCATTTTTTGTTTGTTTTTCTTTGAGGTTTATTTATCACAGTTCAGTTATGCAGTCTCAGACTTCTACAGGGCCTAGATACCTGATGAGTTATGATGTTTGAAATTTGTACCAGTTTAGCATCAACCCTCAACCCTGTCTAAATAACAAATATGCAACAAGTTTTTCCTGAGTTTAGACATTCTACTCCACTTGGTAAATATTAATAAGCATTCTTTGAAGGGTGTATTTGAAAGGGAAATAAGACAGTATATTAATCCGTTCTCACACTGGTAATAAAGACAGACTCAAGACTGGGTAATTGATAAAGGAAAGAGGTTTAATTTACTCACAGTTCAGCATGGCTGGGGAGGATTCAGAAAACTTACAATCATTGGGGAGAGGGAAGCAAACATGTTCATCCTCACATGGTGGCAGGGAGAAGAAAAATGAGTGCCCAGCAAAGGGGGAAGCCTCTTATAAAACCATCAGATCTTGTGAGAACTCACTCACTATTATGAGAACAGGAGGAGGGAAACCACCCCCATGGTTCCATTATCTCCACTTGGTGCCTCCCATGACATGCGGGTTTATGGGAACTACAATTCAAGAAGAGATTTGGGTTGGGGCCACAGCCAAACCATATCAGAGAGCTAAGTATATGAGTGTTTTTGTGTCATTCAGATATAGATATATTTATATCCATTTATATCTATAGATGGATATAAATTATCTATCTATACAATTATCTATCACACAGATCATTTCTATCTATCTATCTATCTGTCATCTATCTATCTATAGAGTGGTTATTAAGAGGAGATGAAGCCAGGTTCAGTAACTAGTACCTGTAATCCCTGCTGCCCTGCCCTGGAATGCTGAAGCGGAAGGATGGCTAAAGATCAGGAGTTCAGCCTTAGCAATATGAGCCTGTATAAAAAAAAAAAAAAGAAAAAAAAAAAACACTTTATTACATTAGCTGGGTAGTCACGGTACATGCCCATATGCCTGTAGTCCCAGCTGCTCACTGCTCAGGAAACTGAGGCAGGAGGATTGCTTGAGCAGTTTGAGGCTGCAGGTGAGCTATGATCACATCCCTGCAGTCCACCATGGGCAACAGAGTTAGACTCTGTCTCTAAAACAAACAAACAAAAGAGAGGAGGTGAAAAAGAACTGGAAAGGATACCTAGGCATACCAAGAAGGGACCCCCTTGTGTCTGAAGGGCACACCCCCACCAAGTTCCTCTGAGGCTGAGACTCTGCTGGAGAGGGCATGGTTTCAGCTCACTGGATGCCATGAAAGGGATGAAAGTGGCTGGATAGCCCCTAGTCAGAGCTGGCCCACAGTCCACTCCTGGCTGAGCCTGGTAGTGAGTACTCTGCAGGCCAGGAGGGGCCACAGCCTTGCTAGAGCGTGAATGTGGCTGCAGATCTACAGACCTGTACTTAGGGACCTGGAGAGGTGAGCTGGAGAGGGAGAAATACTCAGGGGGCCAGGCCACATCACAGAGTAAGACTATAAGGGCATATTTGGAGAGGAGACCATGACAGATTGACAGCTGGCACAACTGATTTCCCAGCATCGTATGTGGTATGTTTTATTAACTCATACATTCTCATTTTGTTTTCTGTTTTCCAAAATGCTTAAACTTAACAACTGGTGATGCACCTTAGCACAAAAAGACCAAGGATTGGTTCAACAAAAGTCACATGCAACAACATGGCCAGTGTATTATTTTAGGTAAGAAGGTAGGATGCAGTGTGCACCCTGAATGAAAACCTGGTGATAACAATTCAGTTGCTCAACAGATGAGTCTTTAGTGCATGTCAGACTGTCGGGGGAAAATGAGATATTATTTCATACACGTACATTAAAGAACAGAGTTTTTAAGAACAATTAATAAGTGTAAAATGAACACACACATAGGAAGTTGGTTATAATCACAATTTAAAATTTTTAAAATTGCACTGGTAGAGTCAGTATTGTAAGGTAAATGTCCCTTCTTCTCCCTTTCTCTCTCTCTCTCAGCAAGTTTTTCATAGTAGGAATAATGTCTTAAATTATTTTTATAAATTCAAAATTGTAACACTCGACTTTCATAAAACTGGATGATCATAAAACTGGTAGTGCTACATATACTTAATATCAACATCCCATCCTGTTACGATTATGTCTGAACTCAGGTCATTCTTCACTGATAATGCCAGGCCATTATCTCTGTATAGTTATTGTCCCCTCCCTAGGAAGGACAGGAAGAGAGATGCTTTAACTTCACATGACAGGATTAATGCCACAGTTGTTGAGATAAGCTCACAACATAAGCCAGCAATTCTTTATCCAAACAAGAGCCCGGGTTGCAATCCTCCGAAATACCCTTAATACCTTGGAGGGTATTAAGAGTTGCCGTAATCTATGTAATGAATTGGACTTTTATACCCCTTCAAAGAAAGGCTGCTTCCCTGCTTCCTAATTGGCAGCCTAGGAGGTTTTTTTTTTTTGGATCCTGTATTGCGGAATAAATAAATTGCCAAAGTAGGAGTGACGGGGGATTGAGGGAAGGGGGCCAGCGGGAGTGAGGGGAGGATGTAGCTTCATTAACGGTGGGCCTAAGGCATCCACTTGGCCGGCCATTCAGTCATTCCGTTTGTGTTACCAGTCATTTGGGGAAAATGAGAAAAATCTGCATTTCAATAATTGCCCTTTTTTTTAAAGATATGATTAACTTTTAATGATAAATATAAAGCAAGTAACGTAAGTTATTTTGTTTAAAATGGAGAAAATTTGTTACATCATTCTGTTTCCCAGAATGATCCAAAAGAGCTATTTATTTATGCATTTATGTTGAAATAAAATGTCAGGTAACTCATATAGAGAGAGAGGGAAAATCCAGCACTTGATGATGCTTGAAAAATTCTGAATGATGATAGACATGCCTATTAGTTTTATTCATATGATAGAAGCTCAGGAAATGTGGAGTAATTGGCAGAATCTGTGGACTGAGACATGAACTGGAAATCAAATTCCATGGTAATATTTTCTTTTTGTTGGAAGATTCCATAACGCTCCAATTCCTGAACTGCGTGGAAGCTCTGGGGATACTTCAATGTCCTAGAGAGAATTATTTACATTTCCAATACAGTGCAGGTTAAAGGTCCTCAAAGAAAAACAGCATGTGATATTCTGGGCCCCAGGGGGCCTCGTGGGACGATGGGCGGAGTGGGAGATTGAAAGAACGCAAGGCAAATGCCAACCTGTCCATAATGAAGGGCTCCTTTGGAAGGTGAGTTGTGGGAGAGAAAATCATAAATAGGTTTTCAGCTGTCCGTCAGGAAATAAGCTATGATTTTGTCTAAAGTGTAGGAGTTGGGGATAGTAGACCAGAATGTCCAATGTCTGAAATTCCATGCAAGCTCTGGGCACCAGGACAACCAAGCTGGGGGTAGGACAAACCATCACTCCCAAAGACAAATAGATCACAATGGTTTTCCCTCCTTTTGAACTCAGAGTACAGCTAAGAGGGATAAATGGAAAATGTAGTTCGGGAGCCCCATCCCTGACACTCCTGAAATGTTCAGACTTCTGGAGAAAGTGGACAGGCCCTGGGTCATGGGTGTGCCTGGTGGCGACTCGACTTCACACAACATCTATGCCCGCCCTTGCTGTGTGGAACTTGGCAACGTCTCATTTCCACTCTGTGGGAAACAGTAAGGATCAGAACCTTTGCCAACTGCTGCAGGGGGTGACACATTAGCATGTCACGGAGTTCAGCTAGAGTTTTGCTTCTGCACATTATGCTGAATGGAAAGTCATTCTCCTTCTGGGCATATTGTATTAAGTTATTTTGGACAGATTTGAGTAAATTGTTACTAGAAGAGGTTGTTGTAAGTTAGGTTGTGAGTTTCAATACTTTTTCTCGTCTATAAACGAAGTTCTGTTAGTAACTCAGTGTGGGCTCTGTGGCTGTGAACCCCCAGATGGCAATCCTGTACAACAATGGAACATGAAATTATTGATCTTGAGAGCTGAATCTCTGTTATTATTAAATCTCTTCCATGCTGTTGTTTTATGGAGGTAACAAAAGCCCTTTTTGTGTATTACCTATAAATCTTTTCCCCACAACCATATTCTATTTTCCTGTAAAATAACTACCATTGTTGTTAGTGATTGGGAAATATTAAATATAAGTAGAGCTTCCCTATTACCCATTACTACCATTTTTGTTATAATAATCTGGTTTGTGAAGCAGTAGAAAGAAAATACGTTCACTTAAGAAAAATATAATGATGTCACTTAAATCCGTTCAGTTTGTTAATGTCAATGTTAGATGGGAGGAAAGGAAAGCCTGTGACAGTGACTTTAAGGTAAATTTCTTCTTCCTCAAAGTGAGGTTCTCACATGTTGTGGACCTTGCTTGCAAACTGTCTGGAAAACAGACATCACTCCAGAGAATGTGTTGCATTTGCTTGTGTGTGAGAGGTTCTCCTTTTGTTTAATTGGGAAATGCAGCATGCTGCAGTGGCTCCACACGGAACATTAAACTCAGGGGGCTGTGAAGCATGAGTTCCTCTCCCCAATTTATCATTGGTTTCCACTTCAATCACTCTATGACACAGAGCATTTGTTCAAGAGCTGGTGGGCCCCATGTCGTCCTTCCCACCTTCCCCAGTGTCCCCAGGAGAGACCCAGTCTGCCCACAGACCTCCCCAAAGGATGCCCTGTGCTTTTCCATTTCAGCAGATGATGCCTGAGCTACCATTTGCTTGAAAACTTAGAAAGAGAGAGAAACAAGACAAAGGAATATGGTCGCAAACCACAACTGCTTGGTGAGTCTCACAGGACTCATAATTTCACAACTTACGTTGAGAGAACTAACAGGGCGTTAATTAGTCATTGTTGTGACTGATTCTGAAGTGAAAGTTTTTTTTTTTTTTTTTTTTTAAATGGAACTGATATGTGATCTAGGCTCATTTGCAGAAGTTGAATAAACAGATTTTTCATGCCAGCATGAAAAATTAATTACATGTGATGAAAACCTATTTAAAACATTCAAAAAATCAAAATAATCAGTCTGCAAACTGCCATTCCTGCCATTCCTGAAAAGAATATCTTAAAGGATTCTGCTAATATTCTACTTTATTCTTGTTTTTAAAAGCAACTATCACACCCCGATTGGAATAAGGATTCTTAGGAACTCAGCCTGGATGCAGACAGCACCTAGGACAAACTGTGTCTAATGGCACTCCGCTGACAGGGCCAGCAGGTCGGGCATGTGCGTGGAAGAAATGAGGACCCACGAACCTGCTGCACTCCTCAGTTCTAGGGCTTCTCCAGAAGGAACAGACCAGGCACAGGCTGAATCCTTTCAGAGGGGTGATACCCTCACACTTCCACCTGCAGAGAATCACACAGGCTGCAAAGGCACTAGTCACCCAGGATAGAGTTCCTCAAACAGAATGTAACAGAAGCATCCAGGCACTCATTGCAGATGAATCTGCACAATGACTTTTTTGTTTGTTTTGTTTGTTTGTTTGTTTGACAGAGTCTTTTTCTGTCACCCAGGCTGGAATGCAGCAGAGTGATGATCTTGGCTCACGGCAACCTCTGCCTCCTGGTTCAACAGACTCTTCTGCTTCAGTTTCCCAGTAGCTGGGACTACAGGCACACACCATACCTGGCTAATTTTTGTATTTTTAGTAGAGATGGGGTTTCACCATGTTGGTCAGGCTCATCTCAAACTCCTGACCTCAATTGATCCACCCCCTGTTGGCCTCCCAAAGTACTGGGATTACAGGCATGAGCCACCCCTCTGAGCCCACAATGACCATTTAAAAAGGCAATTGTGTAACAGTCAGACATGGCTCCCAGGCTCATATGACAAAAGATAAGGCTCCACCATGGGTTCTCCCATAGATCACAGAAGGGCTAAAATGCAATGTGAAACTGACAGTGCCATGGTGTTTGCACCCACCTCTAAGCTCCTGATGAAAGTCGGGGCCTGCCTTCCACAGAGAGGAATGCTAGAACTTTGTGCTGCAGTTACGATGGCTGTACCTGAGAGGTGAGGAGAAGTGGCAAGTCTCAGGAAAGTCATGACCTGGAGTAACCAGAAGATGGGTTCGCCCCACAAGTTTCCCCATGTTCAGAAGCGAAAGACACTCTGAGTGTGATTCCTCATTTGACCTTCAGTACAGTCCTAAATAATGAGCCCATGACCATGGAGGAAACTGAGATTTTGAGAGACTAAAGGAGTCATGCCACATCACCACATCACTCAGCTAAGAGCCAACAGAAGGAAGGATTCCAATCAGGATGTGCCTGACCCCAGAGTTTCATTTCTTTTCTTTTTTTTTTTTTTTTGAGATAGAGTCTCGCTCTGTCACCCAGGCTGGAGTGCAGTGGCACTATCTCAACTCACTGCAACCTCTGCCTCCTGGGTTCAAGCAATTCTCCTACCTCAGCCTCCTGAGTAGCTGGGATTACAGGTGCACCACCATGCCCAGCTAATTTTTGTATTTTTAGTAGAGACAGGGTTTCACCACGTTGTTCATGCTGGTCTCAAACTCCTGACCTCATGATCTGCCTGCCTCAGCCTCCCAAAGTGCCGGGATTACAGGCGTGAGCTACTGCACCCGGCCCAGAGTTTAATTTCTGCCACCACCTTGTATCTTCCCCTGGAAAAACTTGGTAAAGGTCATGTCTCCCTGGGGTCTTTACCCAGTGGTCCAGAAGTGGATTTCCTCTGCCTGTAGAATCTCAATCACTTCACTCATGTTCAACACACAAGATAGTCAAATTACCAGGAAAAAAGAAGGAACCGCAATGTCCACAGAGGGACAAAACCTGCTACATTAAAGTACTCTGTCAATCAGTCCCAGGCTGAAGAACAGCAGAAAGTCATGTCTTGCCAGTTAGGGGCCAGGCCTCTAATTCGGGGGCTATGAGCTATTTGGCTTCTCTTCCTGGGTTATTAATCAAGAAGAAGAGACGAGGTATCTCACCATACCTGTGCGTTAGAGCTATCATAGATTATTGTGATTCAATCCCTTATAATCACTTAAGACCTAACACCTATATATTAGAATACTATATAGAGGATAGTATATCCTTGAAGAAAAGTGATAGAGGAAGGCCAGTTCCACGACAGAGCAGCAAGGAATAGCAGAACCAAGAGTTACACTCACTTCTTCAACCAAAGCATGCAGTGGCAAGGGAAATGCTTCAGCTGGGCCACTCCAGCAAGACCCATCTGAGAGTGGGACACTTGAGTTGCAATATGATTGATAAGGGAAGGCAGAACTGTGCATATATGGAGAAAGAGAAATTCATTGAAAGGAATGGCAAGAACAAGAACGTTTAGGCAGGATGAAGCTGGGCATGATTTAGGACAGAAAGGAAGCCGACAGCTGGCAGGTCACAACAGGCAGTGTAGTGGGATGCTTTCAAACAATCAGAAAGGTAGACAGGTGAGGCTGCATGGTTCCTTTGAGACCATGTAAAGAGTGCTGGCTTCTGTGGAAGCTGTAATGTGAAATTCATTGAACTGACAGTGACATGTCAGTTTTGATTTACATTTTAGGAAGGTAATGTTGCTTCTCAGATTGACAGTGTTGGGTGGAAGCAGGAATGGAGGGCAAGGAATCCTAGGAAGCTGTAGAAATGGTCCAGGTGCCACAGGAGACTGGTTAGGACCATGTAATTAGCATCTGACAAGTGAGAAGCAGATGGATGATTGACACATGTGGAATGCAGAGCTGACTAGATCTGTTGCCAGAGTAGGGACGAGGTGTGCAGGGGAGAGAGCAATCAGCCTCATTGGAGTGTCCAGCCAGATCAACTACAGTTTTTGTTTTCCTGGGAGCGGCTTTGGAGGAAACAGATTTGTGGGTGTGCAGGGTCAGACATGGGATAGGAAAAGAAATTTATAGTACTTCACTTAAGCAGGAGTGAGAGGTTAGCCTTGATCTCATTTTTTCTCACGCCCCCCTCCCCATTTCATTCATGAGGGGGTATAGTTGACACTACTTCCAACACGTATCTTCATCCTTCCATATTTCCCCATGTGTGTAGCCACTTCTCATGTAACCATCAACCTCACTTGCCTCCTCCTTCCCTTCTTTATTCTATATTCCATTTTTCATGCAGCAATCTTTTAAAAATGCAAATCTGACCCTATCACTTTTCTGCTTAAAATCTTCCAAGGGTTACCTCTCAGATTTAGGTAAATGTCAAAGCCTGGCTCATCAAAGATCTGTGTGTCCAGGCCTGTCACCCCTCTATCCCCTGGCCACACCACTCCCTCTGCCCCACAGCAATCTGGAAAGAGAACATTCTTCCTATTCCTCACTATTCCAAAACTCTAGCCCCTTCTCAGGACCTTGGGAACAACTTACCTCTGCTTGACTTCTACATAGTGAGCCCTTTCCTGACACTCAAATCTCAATTTAAATGTCACCCCTTCAGAGAAATTTCTCAGTCGATGTAATCTACAGTGGCCACCCAGCCCCACCTCACCACATAACTTTATTGAAATTATCATTTTTGCTCTCATTACTGGGATTATGCCTGTTAATGTGTTAGCTTGTTATCTTACAGGCTTTCTTCCCCCCAAATTAGATCAAGGAACATGAAAAAGGACCTGGACAATGGCCCCGGACAGTGCCTGGCACCTAGAAACACAAGCATTATCTGAAGGAATTAATTGTTATTTCCTTAACACCTCGCAACTGTACTCGGCATAAAGTGGAAGCTGTGAAGGTTTTGGAAGTGTTGGATTTTTAAAATAATAAATGTATACAGGAAGAAAGAGCCCAAATGACACTCAAGAATCATTCAAGCATCTCATTTCTCTTCATTTTATCACTTGAGTGGGCACTGACAAGTAATTTTCCTAATCTTTAAATCAAAATCCTGCTGTGACAACTGTCTGCTAAGTACTCTGATATATCTAATATTTTTTGTTTGTTTTGGACTAAGAAGCATTATCTCCAGATTTTCAAACCCAACTTCTCATGCACTGCTAAATACAGTCGCTAAGTGTACTATGCCCCTGGAATCAAGACCATTTATCCTTGCTGTCCTAAGTTCTGCCTCTGGTGGAGGTAAATGCACTTGTACTTGCCACCATCATCAATAGCTTAGACTCTGCCCCTTTTCAACTGGCGGTGAGAGAGGAGATAAGCATTTTATTCTCTCTGGGGGCACATTTCACTCTCAAACGTGGGGTCTAGTTAGAAGGACAGCAACATATTTGCAGATGGGGTGTAATATCTATTTGTTTCAGAATAAATAAGGGAATGAAGTAGCTAATATTCCTTTACTTCCCCAAAGAAAAAAAACTGTTAATTCAAGAATAGGTCTTGCTAAATCAGCCATTTATCAAATTGACTCTGTTGCACTTACACCCAATTGATCCACATACAATTATCTTGACTAGCATATGTTGCTAAAGTGTGGGGGCTGATGGAGGAGAGAGGAAACAGATAGTACTGCACACATCATTACCCAGCCGGGGCCTATGAGCCAAGGGTGCAATGAGGTGGCCAGTAGCCTCAGGATAAACATGGGTTATTGTGCTGGAGCACTGATATTTTCAAAACTTTGGAGAGAATGAATGCTAGACAATTAAACATAAACCTATCAAGAACTATTCTTTTTATATAAAACAATGTCAAGGGTCTTGAGAACTAGAATGAACTTTTACATGAATTTATGAGCTAAAAGATAAAACTGTAAAGGGAAATCCCTTAGGTAAAAAGACTTCTTCAGTTATATAATCAGTCCCTGGGCTGTCCCCACTGCCATTAGGGATTTCAGCAGAAATATTTAAGAAGTTCAACCACAAATAAGGCTAAGGTTGCCTTACTACTTCCAGCACACCAAGCCCTAACATGCACATCCACCTCGCAGCTCCACTTTCTTTCCTTTCTTGCAAAACTCCACCTGGCTCATTCATGACCCACTCAGGGATACTCCCTGAAGGAAATTTTCCCAGAATTCACCCAAATAAGGTTAACCCAAGTAACCTACTCCCCAGCACAATGCATGAGCATCGGAGACTCACTCATTCCACCAGCTTTCAATGAGTCTGCTTCCCTACCCGGGTGCAAGATTCTCCACTCTGGAGCTGACTTTCATCTCTGCACTCATAATTCCTGCTATCTTCTGGGCTCAATAACTACCTGAAGAATCCATGAACTTACTTTTTATCTTGGATAGTTGTCCTGAAATTGATGACAGAATAGTGGGCAAGAAAGGCACATGAGCAAGAAGAGATGAAAGTAGAGGGTTGGGAGTGAAGGGGAGAGTGACGAGAGACGAGGCTGGAGAAATAAGCAAAGGCCAGACCAAAGTAAAGAAGTTGAATTTAAAATAAGTGCAATGAGAAACCTTCAGAGTTTGCATAGAGGCACTCATAAATTAGCAAGTTATTGCAATTTGCATAGGGTGGCTGAAGGGTATTTTGCAAAGTACACTTAAATCTGAAATTTGCATCATCTAAAATACCCTAAACTAACAAACTGCTCATAGCATGCTCATAATTCTTTACATAGGCAAACAAATGGATATAGAATGCTAGGACTGGGAATACTTTTCTTATTAAAAATGTTTATTGAGTTAATTACATTCTCATTAAATTTAAATAAAATGTGGCACTATTTAGATAATTTGACATAGAAATTTATGTTCAATAATTAGGCTTATATTGCTTTCTAATTTTTATATATATTTTAATATGTGAGCAGAGTCTCACTCTGTCTCTGAGGCTAGAGTGTAGTGGTGCGATCTCAGCTCACTGCAACCTACCCATCCCGGGTTCAAGTGAGTCTCCTGCCTCAGTCTCCTTAGTAGCTGGGAATATAGGGGTACACCACCACGCCCGGCTAATTTTTGTATTTTTAGTAGAGACAGGGTTTCACCCTGTTGGCCAGGCTGGTCTCAAGCTCCTGACCGCAAGTGATCTGCTCACCTCAGCCTTCCAAAGTGCTGGGATTACAGTCATGAGCCATGGCGCCCGGCCAGATTTTTAATTTTTGTTACATCAACTTTAGATGTTTGTGGAAAATATATACAATTTGTGTACTTCAAACAATTACATTTTATTTTCAGTCTTTCAAATTATTAATATGAATTTGTGTCAAATATGACTTCACATATTGATGTGAACATTTTAACTATAAAACAGAATTAATGATTTTGTCCTAATATTACTAATCATCCAACCATTTCCAATCTATTAATAGAATAATCAGGCATGGTCAATAATAACTTAATTGTAATAGTTTTAGTATTAAATATTAGTTTAATACTATTTTGATTAATATTAGTTTTAATTAATTAGTATTAATATTAGTTTTAATATTTTGCTGATTTTCTCTTATATAAAAACATAGAGTCTTAATCCATTCTGGCTTCTATAGCAAAAATATCATAAACTGGGTAACTTAGAAACAATGGTATTTCACAGTGTTCTGAGACTGGAAAGTCCAAGATTAAGAGACGGCCAATTCAGTGGCAGGTGAGGCCCCAGAATAGATGATGTCTTAGCTCTGTCCTCACATAGTAGAAGAGAAAGAGCTCTCTGAGGTCTTTTTATAAGGACACTAATCACATCCCGACAGCTCTGTTCTCAACTTAATCACCTCCCAAAGGCCTCATCTTTTAATATCTACACTTGGGAGTTGGGATTTTAACATATGAATTTTGGGAGGATGCAAATATTCATACCACAGCGAGTAAATTTGTATGTGTATTTCAATGTTGTCATTTTAACAACATATCTTAAAAGGTAGAATGATAGACCATATTTTACTGAGTAAATTGTTAACTTTGTTCATAAGTATTACCTATAACACGGCTTTTGAGGATCTATTTGTACCTTTGTCAGGTACCATTGTTTCGCAATGTTAGGGATAGACCCATTGGTCTTAGCAGTGCAATACAGTCAATACCGTTACCAAAACGTCACTTCCTCATTGCCTTTTCACTTCAGTTTGCATCCTAAATCTTAACAGTGAATAACACAATCGAATCTGTCTACCTAAGCAGCCCAAGGCAGGAGTTGGGATGAGGGTAGGGAATTTAGAATCACATAGATTGGAGTGAACATAAATCTGTCCACCTTCATTGATTGGTGCCTCGATGCTTCACCCCAACATACTGTGTTTCCCATGAGGCTGTTTTCCTCACATTCTACAATGATTACTTCAACCGATCGCTTTTCTCCAAAGTGAATGCTAAGAAGATGAATGAGTTCGTTAGTAGGAGCAAGCATTACCATCCTATCGTCACTATTTACTTGGCTTGGTCAAATTCCAGAATTTCTAAGAGCTTAAATTTCCTCATTTGTAAAATTGAGATTTTACCATATACCCTGCAGTATTGTCCTAAGGATTGCAGATAATGACAAGAAAGTGTCATTCATACATGAATGTTAATTGTAATAAGTATTAATAAGTATTTCTCTCTCTCTCTCTTTTTTTTTTTTTTTTTTTTTTTTTTTTT